>NC_081275.1:6251413-6453009 GCF_030490865.1 Poecile atricapillus
ACAGTATTTGCTTGTATTAGCTTGGTTTTTACTTATTCTCTGTAACTTTTGAAGTCTTCATCACTTTAGCAACTCAAGTTCTTTGATGGACTCAGCAACAGTTTTAGCAGCAAAGTTACCATGTTGAGATTTTGTGTTTGATGATAATCATGTCCTCCTTGGAGTGAAGTGGTACTTCACAATGGTGGTCCCCGACAGGTGTCATAGGCCATGAGAAGAACCAGTTAATAAGAGTTTTAAAACTTAGATTTGAATTTAGCAGCTGCTACAGAATGTGCCAGGACTTTTTGCCAGATACTTGAAAATTGTTTGGATGCTTCTGTGTGCAACGTTACTTCAAATGTGTTGTCTGGCTGCTAAAGCCCAGAAATAGTTGTCAGATCTCAGTCCTGTTTCTGTTCATGAGCTGAGGGTTAGGGTGAGTTGTGTGACCCTTCTGTCCAATTTACTATCACTAAAATAAAAATACCATATTTCCAACCAGAGAGAACTCCTGCGGCATAATGGAAGCCAAACAAATCCTGCTGCAAATCTGCTTGCCCATCTGATAGAGTGGGGGTTACCTTTGAACATCTGAGAATAGATTAACTTCTCGTGACAAAAAGACCTCAGTGATTCAGGGATTTCATTATCAGCAGTAATACTGAGCTTTTCTAAAAGTCCAATTAAGAAGCAGGTTCTAATTTTCATACTTATGTGATGCTTGAAATAAGATAAGAATATGTTAAATTAAACCTGACACAGTAGCACTGGACCAGAGTAACTGTAAAACCATTTGACCATTTCACTTTGGTGTAAACTTGTGTGGAATCAGCACTAACCTTTAGTGGAACCAAGGATTGACTCCATGCCTTTGAAATCACTTGATCTGCTACAGAATTCAGAGGAACTTGGATTGTCCTGACTTGAGGTAATGAAGCATGTCTATCTCCATGTCACCTTCATTTAGACAGCAAGAGAATTTTGAAGTGCATTTTGCTGTAAGCCTGTGTTGGAAACTCTGGCTAGGCAGCTGGAATTCCTAGAGCTTCCTTTCAGTACGAGGAACTGGAGAGTACAAAATGGAGACTGCCCAGTTTGAGTTGTGGAGTGATGGATCATTTCTGGGAACTTGGGGAGGCTGTGGAAATGCACAAGTCATGGGAGGCAGGAGATGGTAAGGGGGGCTGAGTCAGCTTGGAGTTGTTCTAGATGATCTGGTGGGAGCTATTAACAGGATAAGTTGTTTCTTTTGAAGTCTCAGCCATTGAAGCCTCACTGCGGGCTTTCCAGGAGTTGTGGCAAAGGAAGAAATGACTAACCAGTTCCTATGAGTGGCCAGATTTTAAATTCTTGCCTTTTGAGTAGGAGTCTTCAAAGCACCTGCTGCTGTTGAATCCAGTTCTCAACATGGAGGCTTTATTGTGCATGGGTAGGTCACGGTCTTCGAAGCAGCATTTGATAGGTGAATCACAAGGGAAAAAAGCATGCCAGCTTATCTTGGAGAGAAATTCCTTGTGGAGGAGGAAGTGTGTGCTGTTCTTGTGCTTGTAATTTGGGTAAACACTATAGGAACTATTAGCTTGTTTCAGATGACCCACGTATCTTGAATTTTTGCTGAGCCCCATCACCAATTGCCTTGACAGGGCACAGTAGATGAGTGGGCTGGAAGTGAGAAGAGAGAAATGCAGTATTATTCCAAAGTGGTCTATCCTAGAAAAGTCAGATTCACAAGCCCTTCCTGTGTAAACTATTGCATGTTTATTATTCCCCACTGCTACTTCCCTAGCAATATACTCATGTTAATGTTCTTACTTTGTTTTGTTTTGGGTTTTTTTTCAAAATTCACATTCATTCCTTTTGTTCCTTTTGTGTCATATCCACTTAAAAATGATATGCTAAATTAAGTACTGAACATTTACCCCAAGTCAGTTTCTGAGTTAAATATAAACGGTCAGTAATGATAAAATATACATTTGAAGCATTTTTTATAGACACACTCACTGATTGTTAGCTATGGGGAGATACTTGGATATATGGTTTCTCACATCCATGCCTAAACTTGTTGCTATAAGCTGTTGATACCTAATTTCACAGATAACTTCATGTTATCTGGGTAATCAGGAATGCTTTCCTTTCTCTTCCTGAGAAGAGCCACAGCTGAGCACAAGGTCACGTTTCTGAAACATCCTACGTATTGCATCTTCGTTGCTTTGAGTACAGCTCATTCTAATGAGCAACTTGAGTTTCCATAGCCAGAATGCCTCAAAACAAGACTTTTTGCCAACTTTACCAAGTTCAGCTCTTGTCTATAAAGTTCTAATCCTTTAGAGTAAGAAAAGTGTCAGTGGAATAAGGTCCTCTCAAATGTAAGCAGGGGAAAGGGAAAGTCATGCATTTGATCCTCTGCATGGGTCAAAACATGTCTACAAAGAATTAATTATGCTCTTGTTCACAAAACAATATATGTGACAGTGAAATTTCTGTATACCTGTAGACAATGACAAGCTGTTCTGTTCCAGTTCCATAATGAAAAAGTTGGTTCCTTTTCACCCTTTCTGCTACTGCACTGAGTTGAATTTTACCATATCCTCAGTTCAGATTCTAGAGGAAGGTTTAAAATAAAGAAAACAAATGGTTTGGTTTTTTTCTATTCAAGAATCTGACCAGCATCAAACTCCTATTTTACTGATAAAATAAATGGCTTTGATACCAACTGGTAGAGCTAAAAATTTCCCATACAGGGTAGTCAGTACAGGTAGTTGTAGTGGTGAAAGTTAGAAAAACACTGTGGATTTTGTATGGGGCATTTTTCCAGCTGCTTGCATCCCAGAACTTTACATTCAGGTGCAAACTGAGTGTTTCTTGTACTGGACAAGATAAACTTGTATTTCTGCAAAAAAATGTTGGTAGCATTTCTACCCATAAATGGCTCCATCAGTTAATTCTCCAGGTGATCCCAGAATACAGGGGCCTTGCAGAAGAATTGTCCTGTGTAAGCCACTGACATTCTCCTTCAAACATAATGTTCATGGAAATGTGGCGTTTCTGGAGCAGCTGCTCCTGTCATTTGCTATCCATCTGCAAAATGGAGGCAGCAAGATTTAAGCAAATGTGGAAACAACTTTCACTTTCATCTTCATCATGTCAGAACCCCGGTGTGAGACCCACAAATGCTCTTTTGGAGAGATGCTCACAGAGTTCTTACCTGGCACAGGAGGTTGATTGGTGCCTCAGATGTGCTGTTGGGATTGGAGTTCCTGAGAGAATGGAAAGATTTTCGAGGGCAGCATTAGTACAGTTTATAAGTAAGTTTTTTTCATGGGTGAAAGGATTCACTTTCTGTTGCCGCTTGCCATAAGATTTTACAATTTTTTTAGTAGTGACACTTTCATGTGGATGTAGCTAAGGTTAGTGTTGGCACTTCTGTGAAGTCCTGTTGGCCCAGGAGTAAATTCCTGGAATAACCAAGAGTTGTACCTATAACATTTCTGAACCATCACATTGGGTAGTGAGGAGCTTGTTGCTTTGTTAAAAGAAAGTATAGCTGAAGAGATAAGGTGAAATGTTCTTCTGGTAGTGAGCTATTTGTGCGATCCCTTGAAGGGATAATGGTATAGCTTAAAGAAACCTGCAATTTTTTCTTAATGGAATCCTAAATGTTTAGCTTCTTGAACTATTCAGGTGTTGGGTTTTCTTTTTTGTTGTTGTTTGTTTTTTTTGGGTGGGGGAGTTTGGTTTTGATTTATTTTGTTTTGTTGAAGCAATTGAGCATGTTGTTTTAGGAGAAATGAATTTGATATTTAACACTCATAGTGAACACAGAAGGTAAACTTCTACTTTCAGCACATGCCTGCTTGGGAATTGGAGTTAGTAATAGCTAGATTATGTCACAATTTGATAGTGGTTTGTCCCTTAAACTGGGGAGGGAGATCTGGCCTGTTCAAAAATTACTTACTATAGGGTTTCTCTGTGGTGTTCAGGCTTCTCTCCCACTCCACCACTTGAGTCTTCTGCTCAAGTGTAGAACGAGAAGTGGCTTTGCTTTGAGGAAAGATTGATTGGTGGGATGTGGTTACTGCAAAGTTAAAAATGCTAAAATAGAATGCATCCTCAGGAAAAGATGCTTACAAGTTATTAATGGAGAGCTGGCTTTATCATGTCATTCTTCCTGTTAATACATTCCATCATTACTTGTGAATCTTGTTTTTACATCTTTGTCAAATTGGTCTTCATTTCTTAAGTTAGATCTGTAGGAGGATACTTTTGTGTCAGGATAAAACACAGTGACTTAGCATGATTCACTTTTTCCTTTTAAGACCTGTTTTATTAGAGAACTTAATTTTCAAACTGCTTGGATATGTAAAAATGCAGATGTGTATCCAGTAGAGCCTGCAAAGATGCAGCAGACTTTTAAGGTACCTAGTTACAGTTTTGGTAAATCTGTTCCAGCCTCTTGAGTTTCTGCTTTGGCCTGGTGGGACCAGCTGCTCTGTGGGCAGGTTACACATGGGTCCATAAAATAGCTAAGTGGGAAAGACTGTATTATGGGAGCCAATTGTACTGTGTTTGTACTGCTGTTAACAGAAGCTTTGTTCACTTTCCTAGTGTTAAAAAAGCATAAAATGACACACTTAAATCAGTGGTACAGCCAGCATCTGATAACAGTATTAGTTGGCTTGTCAGATAAAAATGTGTCTGAATGCTTAGCTCAGGATCAAGCAGATGCTTGCCTGGAGAGCTGAGCTTGGAACTCCTGGTACTCAGTAAATCATTTTTCTTCCTCAAACCTTAGGCTTCTATAAATACCACCTTGGCTGTTTTGTGGATGTGGGTAAATAGACCAGTTAGGATATGAACTGATGCAGAAATACTTCAAAGGCTGGATCATTATCCTGAGAAAAAAATTGATGAACAATCCAACTTTCATGCTGGAAATGGCTTCTGAAGTCTCTTAGTGCCCCATCCTGTGTCTGGGAGTCTGACCCATGGTGCTACTATAATTGTAGTTAGCCCAGAGATTGAGTGTTTATTAGGATGGGTCTGCCTTGTAGGGAAGTTGTTTCTAACAGTCTTTGCTTGCTTTTCACTAGGGTCCATTAAATAGTGAGTCTTCCAACCAGAGCTTGTGCAGCGTGGGCTCTCTGAGTGATAAAGAATTGGAGGTAAGCAGGCACAACTGCTCGGGGTAGCCAATCAATCTCAAAGCATGGAAGAAATTGTGTGAAAGTCAATGACAGTCAACTTAGTTTGGAGAATGAAAGGGACCAGGGAAGTCTTTAGCTTGACCCTGCAGGCTTTCAACCTCTCTGTGAATCTCCCCCTTGAAGCTTCCCACCATTCCAGGAAGGTTTTATGCAATCCCAAACATAGCATTCGTAAGGCTTAGCTGTTTTCAGTTCACTGGGGCGTGTTTTTGGATACACGTAAAAAGCCAGAGAGCATTAATGGAAAAGTTTGCCATATCTGTCAAATATTTGAGTTTGCCTAAGCCTATACAAGGCAGAGCCTTTTGTGGGTTGCTGTGTGGAAGTGTGGGGAGGTGAAAATTGATGCTTTATCCCTGGTTAGTCTCACTTCTTTAGGATTAACTATTTCAAAATACTCATCAAAGCAGCAAAATTAATTGTAGTTGAATTTTTATTCTAAAATTCTATGTTAATAAACCAAAATCTCAAATTTAAGTGCTTTTTCTTACACATTTCTAACGAACTTCCCCCATAGTTACCAGGTAAGTTTTGGATCATATTTCCCTCTATTATATGGCAGTACTGGTATGAGGGGCTTTTGAGAATGCAGTATCTTAAATACCATAAAGTAAGTGTAGTTAATAGTGAAAATCTGAGTATTCATTCTTCCAATTGTTTTTTTTTAATGAATTTTTGTGGAGAGATGTAAATTGACCAAGCTTTCAATGTACTTGAATCTCCCATTCCTTGCTTTTTCAGTCTTGTAACAAATAATGTTGTGTGTCAAGTACTTACTTGTAAGTACTTGAATGGAAAAACAACTTAAAACTGAATCTCATCAATATGCTCACAGCTCCATGGAGGCTGTAATGGAGCCTGTGGTGTTACAGTCACACCAGCGCTGTTCAGGAGCTGCTCTTCACTACACACTGAGGAGGCAGTGTCACTGACTTTTACACATACAGGGGCTGGAGCAGCAGGCCTCCAGGTAGTTTTGGAATTTTCAGTCCCCTCTGCCTTGCAGACACAATAACCACCTTTTGTCTTAACAGCCCCTTCATCCTCTTACCAAAACAACACTCTGTCAGTGAGTGCCCAGCTGGTAACATGGGGCTGTAGATGTCCAGCACCCACTGGTGCCAGGTTTAGATTCAACTTTATCCTTTTTATGCTACTAAAGGAAGGAGATGTATTTCTGTGCTTAGTATCTGTAAGTCTTTTGGTAGAGATCTTTAAAGAGGGTGCTTGGGATTTGTGTTTCCAAACAGCATGAAACTTAGGTTTACCATAGACTCTCTGGCCATGGCTTTCCCTCCCCCAGAGCTGTGGTCTGCAGTGTTTTTCTCCCTGCCCCAAGTCTGTAGTTTGGTGGTGGCTGCAGTGATTGGAGAAGTTAAGAGTTTGGGAATTATTTGGGGTGATTTGGGATAAGAGATGTTTTTAAAATGACAATGGTAATGGGAATGACAAGACATCTCTTTCCAGCAACCTCAGTGAGCTGCTTCCAGCAGTGCTTCCCAATGTCTTCATCGGGTTTGACCACAGATGTGACCCTGGTGATGGGGAAAGCACTGTGCCAGGGTCTACTCCATTCTCAAATGTTTAGGTTTGCTAGCCTTGTTCAGACAGATAGGCATGACACTTCTGGAGCCCTCAGGCCTGTCAGCTGTGCTCTATGTTGTGCCTGTACATATATAAACTGTGCATAAATCCGCTGATCAGCTGCCCATCAGGTCTCTGGGTGCTCACAGAAATGGCACATGCAACTGACCCTTTACTTAAATGAGAGCAGGTGAGGAGCAAACAGAAGTCTAGGTGAATTGCTGCATCAGTAATACCTTTGTTCTGGCTGCTGTCCTGGGATAGTTCTTGAAGCCATCTGCAGTGGGCTTTAAGAAGAAGCATTACCTGCAGGCAAAGTGAATTGACATAAGAGTCTGTGATTGGACTGCAGATTTTGATGTCAGTACTTAAACCTCTCATCATTATTCCCCTTGTACCAGTACTGTGATCACCTAGAAGGGTTTACGTAGGTTTTTATAAATGTTTGAGCTTGCTCTGCTAACCTTGTGAGGTCACTGGACAGTAGAGGCTGGCTTGCAGCAGCTGAAATAGAAAAAAATAAATTTACCTCCTTGTTAACCACATTCTCTCTCCCCTGCTGCATATCTACGAGAAGGTAGCAACTCCTTGAGAGCAGTCGTTTCTTTAAGTACTAACTGCAGAAACAAATACACCAGAGAAATGAAACAGCCACTGGGGATATGGAACAGATCATTGTGTTTGGGCATTTTCTTTAAATCTTGGAATAACTGCAGTAACGTTAATTTTGAAGTATTGTTTAATAGACTCCTGAGAAAAAGCAGAATGACCAGCGGAATAGGAAGAGGAAAGCAGAATCCTATGAGACCAGTCAAGGTAATCCATGTTCCAGCCCTGCCACAGGATTGCTGCATGCTTGGTAACTCAGGCACAGTTTGCACAGGCAGTGTCCTAGGAAACTAATGGCTCTTCTCAAGGGTGTGTCAGGCAGCTTGTTATAAACTACTCCATGATGGTGTATTCTCTTCTGGGAGCCTTGTTATCCTTATTGGCAGGAAAATACTTGGCTTATTCACACAAACTCTTGCATTTTTATGGGACAGGCTGCCCAGAGGCTTCGTATGCTGCTCTGAAGTGTTGTTTTGCTCTTGTGTTGCTACATATACAGCAGCCAGACTTCAGAAAACAGCCTGTACTCTCTTCCTTGCTTTCCAAGATGAGTCCCTGCCTTGTTAGAGCAAGTTCTCACCATGACAAATCAGGAACAAGCTGTGCCCAAGCAGGCAGTGGTGTCCTGAGTGCTGTGGAAAACCTGGCATGTTCAATCCGAGTTCAGATTTTCCAGCAAATGGGCAGAGGTGCAGATTTTGATTTCTTTCATTCTTCAACAAGAAAGTAATGAGAATTGTGTTGACAGAACTGCTTTGATAACATGATAGTAAGAAAAAAGCATTGAGATTTAATGAACTGATGTTAAGCCACTGCTAATTATCTCTCAAACTCTTACAGGATTGCTTGTGAAAGATCTAATACGCAGTAATTTATCTGAAAGCGGAGGAGTAAAAGTACCTTTTGCTCTCTGCTTATCTTGACAGAAATTTTGGAAAACCTATGCAACAGTCAAGACCTTTAGTGTTTTCTAAGTACTTAAGCAAGTGCAAATGCTCTTTGATTGGATCTGACATGTTTGGAATTGAGAGTCAATTGAATTGTCAACAGTAGAGCTTCCCAAAAACAGCACAAGGGCTGTAACCCTGGGGCGGGCTTTTGTTGTGCAGAAGCTTTGTTGTGATAGGTGTTGCACTGAATGGGAAAAGGAGTGTCAAAATGTAGGAGGAGTTTTTTAGAATAGCATGGTAACTTCTCTTCTTAAAAGTACAATTCTTACTTTAATTCTTTGCTTTCCTTTTTAGGGAAAGGCACTCCTAGAGGACATAAAATTAGTGATTATTTTGAGGTAAGAACCTTTTCATTGACAAATCCACCTTAATTCACATTTTGCAAAATCTGTAGAAAGAAGTTTGTGATGTGCCATGTGTTACTGGTCTGTCATTGGGATCATTGATTGATGATGTCAGCCTGATATGCTAAGATCTGATTAGGCAGAGGATATGAGGAAGTTGGTTTTTTAAATTAAGATTTAGTTGAAGAGTTGATAGGGCATTTTTTTCACTGAAGTATAGGTTTGAGGTTGATTTCCATCGGAACCTGTATCTCAGTTGAGGATAGCTCTAGGTTTGCAAACAATTTTGATAAAGGTGCAGTGTTGCAAAAGAACCCACCTGCACAATCTACCTGCTGATTGGAGTGGGAAGTTGTTTACAGAGTTCTCTCTTACGAAAAGCTTCCCTTGGGAGGCTGGCACTATAGGGGACAAACTCCTTCCCAAAACAGTGAAGGACATTCTAAAAATCAGTACTCTTTTTGCACTGCATAATATCTGAAGTTTTTCTAGGTCTGCACAATCCAGAGCTGTAGCTTTTCTCTTAAGTTTGTTCTTTATTTTATGGAGTTACTCACAGAAATTAATGCTTATTAGTGCTTACTTCTTTCCTGGGTAAATTTTTTTATAAGTGGTACACTGTAGGGGTTTCTGTACCAACTGGAGGGGTTCCCCAGCTCCTTACCTGTCCTGCCCCTTAACAGTGACTGGCACAGGTACTTCTGTGGAGGTGAACATTCGCTGCACTCCTGTGGTGCACCTCAGATGCATCTCCTCACAGGGAATGGGCTTCCTAATTCCAGAGAGTAAATAAATAACTGATCTATGGTCAAGCATGCAGGTTTATATCTTTTTGTGTTACAAAGGAAGATGTGCTTGGTGCAAATACAAATGTTTGTCTTAGAAACTTATGTTATTTTGAAAACTCCATTAACTGTTAAGGTTTTCCTCTTAATTTATGTTCAGTTTATGTAAATTATTCCCTGAAGTCTATAAGGCTTCATTTTTAAGAAAAATGTATTTCTTCTGCCTGTGTAAAATCTTGTTAAATGTAGTATCTCTGTGGAATTCCTGATGATCAAATCTGTTTTTTGTGCCCAGTTTGCTGGGGGCAGTGGCCCAGGAACCAGTCCCGGTAGAAGTGTGCCGCCTGTCGCCAGATCCTCTCCACAGCATTCCCTGTCCAACCCTTTGCCGGTGAGTGTTCTTGAGGACACAGCTGGTGGCCTGGCATCAGTTAACTTGGTGGCTGTGCTTCAGACAGGTAATAGAAGGTTCTAGACAGGGAAGTGTCTCTTGGTGAGGGATTTGGCTTTTCTCCATTTTAAATCTGAAACTGGGCTCTGAGTGAGGCCATGTCTAGGACCCTGGGACAGCGGCTAGTCCATCAATAGCTGATATGAATATCTGAGCTTAAATCATACAGGATGAATGTTTCTAACATGCTGTGTGGGTACAGCAGGATGCTGGTCCTTAATAAAGGTGGAACCGATCCATTAGTTACCCTGTATTCTGTTGCAGCACATGAACTTCTCCATGGAGTTGGGAGTGTGTTGCATGTTTGTGCGGCACTAGTCAGGGATTTTCTCATCTTGATTGGACCCCTTGGGTATCTTGAACAATGTGCCCACCACAATTATTTTGGGAAGGCCTTTTACTTCTGTTCATATGCACAACTTGCAAGGGGCATTAACAAAAGCTTGAGGAGAAGTGTGTATACATGCACAGTGGGTGCTGGTTTTTGGCATGTAATTCCACTTGCAGCATTTCTGCAAGGTCTGGATGTGAAGAAGTAACCAGTGGTTTTGAGCCATTTTAGGACAGAGCTTCTAAAAAAATTTGTTGCAGCTAGCAAAGCAGTATTCAGAGGCACTGTCGCCTGAGCTTCAGTTTTAACCATTGGCTGGACCCCTCTTTAAAAATTTTCAGCACTTGTTGAGTGTCACAAAAGTCTGGAGACGTTGTGGGAAAGGTTGGCATTCTCAAAGCCAAATGCAGAGTCTTTACTGATTACATTATTCTGCAGAGACGTTTGTGCAGTTCCTGAAAGTACTGAACTAAACCCCAGCACTGAACACTGCTCAGAATTCCATGTGTTGCTGGCTTTCAGAAGCTTTGCAATAGTGCTTGAAGGGAGAGCTTTGCATACACTTCTAGATACTTTTTAATGTTTCTAAAAACTAAAGTACATCTTATTAATTGAATGGACTTTCATCCTATCATGTATCAATTCACTAGTACATCTCTTTAAAGAGAAGTTAATCAAGAAATAGCATCTCTGAATGTTGTAGATGTGTGAGGGATTTGGGACAATTCTTTATTACAGCAGATTAGATAACCCACAATGGGACAAGTGGATTCTTCGTTTGGTTTTCTTCTTCTACGTTTGCATGTGTTGAGTAGGTAAAAGTTGAGCAGTGTTTCTGGTTGAATATTGATGTCACAGTTTGTTTCAGCCAGGCCAGTTTCTCTCTCCTTACACAAGTAATTATCTTCTGTTCTTTACTCTTGCAGTTAAACCTGTGATGTTTGTTTATTCATAACAAACTATTCTGGGCCTTTGCAAGATCTGTCCTCTTCTTACAGATTGAATGTCACTGGTTTGATCTAATCCCCCCCCCCAAAAATGGGGGGATGAGTGAAAATTAGAGGACATTGAGTGTCTTACCCATTGCAGGTGTCAGTGTGATCTTGGAAGGAAAGCAGAGTGTTAAAATGTCTTTCACATGACACAAACCTCCTCCAGACCTGACTTAATCTGTACTGTACTGGAAAATTTCTGGAATCAGAACTTTCAGAGGAATTGTAATGGCCTCAGGTAGTTACTACTTCTCTTCAAATCTCTTGGCCGATTCGAATTGCCTCACTTCTCATTTGATTAGAATGATATGCAGGTCTTGAGGCTCTTGCAAGGCTGCTCTCAGGCACAAGCATTCTTTTGGGAAGGAAGCACACTCTTGATATTGGTGATATTAACCAGAAAACAGGTTGCAATTTAAGTCTTTTAAGAAAAACTGAAGCCTGACCTGACTGTTTGCTTTCTTGGAGGCATTTGCCTGGCCTGGAGTTACAGCTTGGAAGGACTTGGATGATTATTACCTAGATTGCAAAATTTTCACAGTGATGGTGTGGCTTCGGAAGCTGGGGCCCTGAGATGCTGTGTGCTGTAATCAGTGTAGCTCAGATGATTCTTGTTGTTAAACCAGTTCCTCCACCACAGCTGGAAAACTAATATACTACAGGAGAAAGGAGCTGGCCCTTAAGAGATGTAATGGACTAAAGGATTTTGGGAATTAATTAGTACTTTGCTTACCTTGCAGGAGACAGGCCCCAGCTGTAATGACAGAAGTGAGATTACCCTGATGTCTGGGTCCTAGACATGGTTAGGTTCCTACCATTTAGCACTTCTGACTCAGTTTACTTTACCAGACTAGCAATGTATCATGAAATTGGCTGTTTGAAAATGAGTCCTTAAGAAATCTCAGATAATATAATTGTGACTGCTTTGACCAAATTCCCAGTGCAGAGTTTTAGACCTGCAATCTATTTTGCCCCACTGATGCTGAAGCATATGTATTTGCAAAGAAAGGGGATGTTTTAACTGACAAGGAATTCTGTCCTGTGTGTTCATTTGTTAGAGTTTTTTTCAGTTGCTAACTTCATTTCCTTGTTGCTGTCTGCCATTGGAACAATCACTGTAGGAGTTCTGTTTGAGTTACCAGATCCTCCCCATGCTGCCTGCTCATTCCTGAGCTGCTGCTTTGCTGACAACGGTTTTGGCAGAGTCAGAGAATCACTTTATTTTTTTCATTAAAAAAAAAAAGTAGTTCATTGTCTTTTTTTTGACTGTGTTGCAGCGGCGAGTGGAGCAGCCGCTGTATGGGGTAGACGGCAGCGCAGCCAAGGAGCCGCAGGAGGAACACTCTGCTTTGCCAACGCTGATGTCGGTGATGCTGGCGAAGCAGCGGCTAGAGAATGAGCAGCTGGCACAGAGGGGAGGTGGCCTCTGTTTTACTTTTGTCTCGGTGAGCAGCTCTGAAAAGATTTGAATCTTAAGGCATATGTCTAGTTAAGGGATGGGGATTTGAAGCTTTTCTGCCCAAGTGCAGCCTTGTTTTTGCTGACCCCAGTCTGTCATCTTCTGGTAAGTTCACCTTCGTTGTGAAGAGTTGTAGCTCCCTGGCTTTGCTTGTTTAATAAAATGGTGTCAGTTTTAAGTTAACAGCTCAAAATCTTACATAGATCAAGATGATGTGATATGAGAGGATAATCTGATAGATGCAGAAAGGCAAAAGATTGAAATATAGTCTTTCTGTGAGAAACGTTTCGTTTGGCCTTGCTTAATCTCAGCTGCCGTGAATTATATCAGGCTTTTAAAAGCATTGTCTTCAGCAGGTTGGGCCAGGCTTCTTGGAAGAAACTGACTGCTTTTTCTGAACTGAATCTCTAAAGCATCCTTAAACCTGCACATGAAAGTGTGGTGTAGGCCAAGCTGCAGCTTCAGTGTGGAGATGAATGTATCTGCACAGGCACTGGTGGTCGTGCTGAGGGACATGTAACAATACACAACTTTCTTTTACAGGCCCAGCAAGGCAGCCCATCTTCTACTGGATCAGGGAACACTGAGCATTCCTGCACCTCCCAAAAACAGATTTCCATCCAGCACAAACAGTCACAGGTATAGCTCACTAGACAACATACCTCTTGGATGTGAGGTTGAAGCTTGATGCAGCTTATCTGCTGTGCTAGAGGGTGTCACTGATAGTGGACATGATGTTTCCAGTGAGAAGAGCCAGTATTCCCAACTCCATCTGTAACTACTGAGTGAAGTTAATTGCTTTGGGCTTTGTTTCTCATCCTGTGAAGAATGTTTTCAATTGCTGCTGCTGGAGTTTGTCTAATCTGCTGCTGAGGCTTTTCTGTGTCAGTGCTGTGCCCAGTTTGTCACCTGTGTGTGATTGTGCTTGGGAGAGGAACACCTCAGCTCTGTCTGTTTCTGCTCTGTTTTATCCTCAATGTTCTTCCTCACTCTGGAAGTGAAGGTGAGAAGGAAGCTTGAAGTGATAGTTGTGAATGTCTCTGTTCAAGCGCTGGGTCATGGGTGCATCACATTGCTTACAGTACAAATAACCAACAATCTGGCTGGCAGCTCTTTGACCTCTGCAGAATCCACTCATGGAATACTTTGTCCTGTCAAGGTGGAGCATGGTGTATTCCTGAAAGTGCTTCCCAGCAACCTCAGTGACCTGGGATCAAGAAGAGGAGTAGCTCTTCTGACTGCACTGCTATCTTTTTGGTACCCTTTAAATTACTGAGATTCTTTTAGCTATGTCATCTTCTGTTGCTTACCATGGTGTCCAGCTTTATCTGCAGTGCACCTGGTTTATTTCTTCTCCAAGCCTGCTTTTAATCTTTGGATTTTCATCTCAGATCTCTCTGCATCTTCCCTTGAGCAATTTTTAAACAATCATTTCCTCACACCAGGCTGTGATGATTTGTCATCATCTGTCAGAGATGATTTTGTTGCTGGGAAGGTCCATTCTCCATTAACCCTGCAGGTGGTACAAGTTCTCTGTTCACCAAGGACAGCAATCCTCCCCCTGGGAGTACTCACTTGCTCAAGTCCAGGCTCTGTTGTGTCACTAGGGTCACATTTGTTGTCTGTATTGTTAAAATACTGGTCTGGGAAGATCCTTGTTTTCTGACAGTGCATGGAGAGATCTGTGTGAGAATGATGCCACAACTGAAGAACCTGACAGAGATTATGTCAATCTTTGCTGTCCCAACACTCATGCTTAAAACCGTGGTCCTGCCTGGAGGGAAACAAGGTGTTTTTATTTTCTTCTGTGCTTAAGATGCCCACAAAGGTCTATGTTCTTAGCAAGACATTATCTGAGCAAGCTTCCTGCCAGTGTTCAGCTTCATCATATTCCCCAGAGATCTAGGTGGAGCATATATGTTCAGGAAATAATTTAGGAAGATGTTCGGTTGCATGATGAGGACACATACACATTCTTGGTTTTTCCCTTCCAAGCCTGTTTGGAGTTGGTAGAGTTAAAAAACATATAAACTTCAGTGATTCCCAGCTTGAATCACTTGTGGCAGTGCCAAAAGCAAATCAGCATGATGTGTTTTCCTCAATGTTTTCAGTTAGTGCTAGGGCCCAAGTGCTCTGAGGTGACTTGGTGTGAAGTCACATGTAGGAGTATGTATCCTGACTTCATCTGACACAGGGCAAGCATGTCTGTGCACTTGCCTAACTGAAATAGCAGTCACTTACTAAAGCAGCTTTCTGCTGTTTGGCCACCAGCTGCACCAGGTTCTCCACAGACATCCTGTATGGTGCTTCCCATGGCAAAGTTTTTCCTGCAGGCAAGCAAGCATGAACCAAGTTGAGTCAGAGGTAAGGTGACCTGCCCTGCCTCTTTGTCTCTTGGGATTTAGGCCCATCTTGCTTGATGTGCCATGCTGGCAGGAGCTCTGTTTGAGCTTTTCTAAACCAGGCATATGTTGGGAAAGCGACAGTCAGCTAGGTTTGTCTCTTACTCCATGGTGCTGGCTTCCAGGCAAGCTTGAAATTTGGAGAACAGTTATATAATAACACCACAGGTAAGTCTCTGCAATCTCTTCTCAGAAACAGAATAGGTGCCTGCTAACCAGAAGTGTGAAATCTGTGTGTGCAGTCCTGGAGAGTTTTCCTCTGTGTCAACTTGGCTGTTATAGATTCTGTGTTCATGTATATGCTGACTCCTTTCCCTTCCCCACCCTTTGAGTGCTGAATCTGAAACACTCAAAGAATATTTCAGTGTGTCTTCTGTTCCTGGGTATAAATCTCACTTCACTGCTCCTCTGAAGGTATTTGAGATGTTCTGCACCCCATAAAACTTTCCAGATAGTTTTCACTCGAGCTATAAAGCTCCTGTCCCCAGTGGGTACTAACACATCAGTTTATCAGAAACAAAAGCTTGTGCCCAATACTCTTGCTGTCACTCGGTTACAATATTTTAAAATGAATACATGTGTTTTCTGTCAGGACCACTTTAGAGCCCACAGGTGGTGGTGTTGTCTGCAGGTGGTTGTCTGTGCTGATGAAAGATCATAAATTTGATATTCCAGCTAAGGGCTGGGATTTGATGTGGTTTTTTTTTCTTAGGCCTTTTTTCTGTACAAGCTCTCCTGCACATAGATCGCCAAAGTGTGTGCAAAACTCAACTATAAATGTAAAATTCACAGGACACAGAGGATATTTTAGGCTGTTGAGAGTTACTGGTTTGTGCTGTTCAGAGGTGCTGGCTCACTGCACCTGCTGTGCTGGAGGAGCCCACCATGCAACAACAAAATGAATAATGGAGAATATTCTTCCTGTGAATGCCAGGATGTCAGGGATCAGTTCTTCTGAGACCCAGCAGTTCAGATCAGAGGGGGTTACACTGGTATGTTAGTGCTGACTATTTGAAACATTATCCGTTTGTCTTAAACATGGTCTATGGTGATTTTTCCCTACAGTCTGACCTCACAATGGAAAAAATATCTGCACTAGAAAACAGTAAGAACTCTGACTTGGAGAAGAAGGAGGGGAGGATAGATGACTTACTAAGAGTAAGTATTTAAAGTGGGATAACTCTTCCAAAAGCTGCTATTTAAAAGTATTTAGAATGCTTGTGCCAGACAGGCTGCAGAGCTTGTATACCAGCTGTAGAACCAACACTTGCAAGGTAAAACAAATCCAGCTGTCCTTTACCAGTGGGATAATTGTCTGGCCTGTGGACACTGTTTGGGCCTGCTTGAATCAAAGTGATGTCTGGGGACATACAGTGCAGAGTAGCTCAATTGTAGCTCAATTGTTTGTGTCCTCAGTAGTGATCTGTTGCACACTTGTGTATTTTGCTGGCTAACCTAACAGGCTTCTCTGCGGAATTCACAGAATGGTGTAATCATTAAGGCTGGAAAAGACCTTGAAGGTCACCAAGTCCAGCCGTAAGTGTAGCACCACCACCATGTTCTCACAAAACCACGTCCTCAAGTGCCACATCCGCACATTTTTTGAACGCTTCCAGGGATGGTGATTCTCTTTTCCCTCCATCAAGTTGCTCCCCTCTTCTAAGTCTTGTGGCACTGACTCTGCCTTTTGTTTGGCAGGATGTCCAGTAACCTCTCAGTAGCCTGGGAAGCCATGTTTTGAAATGCTCATTCAGGAGAATCAGAGACATGTATAGAGATGAGAACATTCTTTGGCCAAACCAAAAGAATAAAGCTCTTAACCTATTAATACTCTTCAGTAAAAGATAAATACCTTCAAATCAAGCATCTTGTCTTAATGGAGGAGTTCTAATTGACTTAGCTTTCATGAGCTGGAGAGGCAGCTCTTGTGAAGTGTTGAAAAGCATTAAAAAGCACATTAAAAGTAGTAGTTGTGTGTGTCTGGTCTCAGCACCTGAAAGAGCTCAGTCTGGCTCATTGGAGACATGGGGCACATGTGAGCTTGTGGGAAACAATCCATGAAGCAGGAAATAGATTTTTTTTTTTTAAAATTATTAGTATTTTTTTTTTTTTTACCAGACTATTCATTGGAAGGGAAATGGTTAAATATAACTGTTAATGAAAGTGGTTGCACATGCCCTGCTGCATGCTGTGGTGGTGTGAAGCAGTAGCTGCCACTAGGAGCAGTCTCTTGTAGAAGGGCTGATGGAAAGTGACTCGAAGAAGAATTTAAGTGAAAATACAAAGAGTTCCTCCATCCTTTTCCTCTGCCGATATTGTGGCTAAAGAGGGAGGATAGTCCAGCAGTGACTAAGCTATTTTGAGATTTTGTAGCTGTGGCAAGGTCTTAAATTTTTCTTTTTAAAGAAACCATTAAAATACTTTAGCTTGTCTTTAGTCTCATTGTATCTTAGTTCCTTACATGTAAGCCAGGACAACAGAACTTCCCTGTTCTTAAGGGGTGTTAAGATGTGAGTTAAAACTTAAGAGTTTGTCTTGGATGTTTTACTAAACAAAACCTGTTCTTTTATCCTACTGGTTTGCTGACTTTAAGTCTGATCCCCACAGCTAGCTGGAGAAACTTCTTCTTAAGTGATGCTTAGTTTGTCTCTTCTAAGTGGTTTAAAGTCACAGGCTTTGTCCTCTGTTCACTTTTAGGCCAACTGTGATTTGAGACGGCAGATAGATGAGCAGCAAAAGATGCTGGAGAAGTACAAGGAGCGGTTGAATCGATGTGTAACAATGAGCAAAAAGCTTCTTATAGAAAAGGTGAGCAGGGAACATCTCTGCAGTCACAGTTCATGTCCTTGAAAGCATCTCTATCTTCTTAGCAGTAAAAACCTGCTCCTGTTGCTTTAGTGATAAAAGAGAATTGGAATTCTGTCTTGAATTATTTCTCTGCAAACAGGAATGTAATCCAAAGACTGAAGTGGTTCAGAACATTCAGATTTGGTCACTTTGTACAGTGGCAGAGTGATCTCTTCCTTAAATGAAGGAGCTGTAAATGCAGCAGGCACTGCTTGATTTGGAAACCCATACACTTGAAAAGCAACTCTGTGCAGCTCTGGGAATGCAAGAGCAGTGTCCCATTGTACAGTGGAACTGAAGATACACTCTGGGACATAGGCACATGAATTTCCTTCTTAAATGGCAAAGTTAGAGATTGTTGCTTTGCATAACACTGAAAACAACACACTGGCAGCAGTGCCAGGTTCACCAGCATCCAGCCTGGTTCAGTATTGAAAGATTTCTGGCTTTCCTGATGGTTAAACAGTGTGGGAGGTTTATTTGCTCTTTCACCTGTTGGTCAATTACTCCTATTGTTTGTGGGCACTGGATGGGCAAAACTACCCAGATGCTGGCTGGGACGTATTGTCTGTTTGAGTTGCTTTTGTCACAAAGCTGATTGTTCTTGGCTGAGCAGGGCTTCCCTCTCCAAAGTAGTGACCTAGCTGAGATTGTGTCACTTTCTGGACATGGAACAAGACTGGCTGATCACTGTATCTTAGTCTTAATAGTGATTCAAGGTACATTTTCTTTCTTCATCTCCTCAGTAAGGGCCTGGTTAGAGCCAGGCCTGCAGTCTAGCTAAGCTATTGGTACAAAGGGTTAGTTTTAATCCTACTGCCATGCAGATCTCAGCTGATCATAGGATGGGTGAGCTGCCCAGGCAGTCATCAGAAGGGAAGAGTGAGGCTGAAATGTCATGATGAAGGTGAACAAATGCCTGCCAGTGCAAACCAGTGCAAAGCACCAGCAATAATTTGATCAATGATATTCAGCTGAGTTTCAGATAAGCAGAATTGAAATAATAGAAAGTGGTAAGAATTGGTGGTGTTATAAAATGCAGCACAGCCCTTAGGTAGTAATTTATGGCTTGTATTTTTACATGGCTTTATTTTACTTTCAGTCAAAGCAGGAGAAGATGGCATGCCGAGATAAGAGCATGCAGGATCGATTGAGGCTGGGGCACTTCACCACAGTGCGGCACGGCGCGTCCTTCACTGAGCAGTGGACAGATGGCTATGCCTTCCAGAACCTCATCAAGTGAGGATAAACAGGATTGTCTTTAACCTCAGAGATAGAAGTCGGAAAAAAACCCTAGCAGTTGCATGTCAGAATGTTGAGAATGGTGTGACTGATGCATGGAAGGATCAGATAGGAACTCCTGACAATGGGGAACATTTTTAACACTGAAGTGAGAAATCTGTTTCCACTGAAACTTCCATAGACTTGAACTAGAATGAAACGGTTTGAGTTGGCCTCTGGGCCAACTGTTGCTATGTGTCAGGAATCCTCAGTGCACCCACCCAGCCGTGTAGTGCTTGGGGTGGAGGGGTGGACCAAAATCTTACATATATCATGAGTCAGTCAGTTTGATTTGCATCCTTGCAAATATTAGTCAAAGAAGGCTAATTAGCTTGCTGCTTTTTTTTTTGTTTGTTTTGTTTTTTTGGGGGTTTTTTGTTGGTTCCCCTTAAGTTAGAAAGTGGAGAACCTTGAAAGATAAAATCCATACTATTTAACTTGTTTTGCCTTCTGGTAATAGTAATGAAAAGGGCTGCAGAAACCTGGAAATGAAGATCAGAGACCCTTTATGCAGGATGTTAATGGAAATATCCAGTCAATTCCCACCTGGCCTAGACCTTTAAGTAGGACTTGGCAAATTAACTGCACTAGAAAGCTATGTGTAATCCTTTAAAATCACATAACTTCTCTGTAGTCTGAGGGGGCAGCTCCTGTTAAGAACTATATGTTAAGGACAGATTAAGGATTTTATAATTCTTCCTTAGTTTGTGCTGTAAGACATGGAAAAAATACTTGTGGAATACTTACCTGCAGTCTCAGTCCCTTTTTAAAAGGGAATTAGGTATGCAAATGCTTAGGTCATTTAGACTTGAAATTTCAAGAGTGATTTTGTCACTGTGAAATGTTTGAAGACTGTCTTTTTATCTTGGAGGAGAGACAGTTCCTTAGTGAAATCAGGAATGGTTTTGGCTATAGTCCAGAGAATTTAGGATAGCTTAACTGTACTTCTCCAGTGTAAGGATACTTTGTCAAACAGTGCCAGACTTCAGGAACAGTTTTAACAGGAAGATCTGAGATTCTGAACAGAGGCTTCTAGGAAAGCGTGCAAAGTTAGTGACTTGCCATAGATCCTAGGTTTCCGTGGGGCTCCTTTGGATGTCCCCTGTATGGATTAAACCTTTCACTTTCTGAAAGATTTCTGTGAGCAAGGAAAAGAATCCCGTTTTGTGTAAAAATACCTTTAAAACTCTGACTCACCATGTTTGGCACATCCTCCCTTTCTGTACAAAAATATTTCGTTACAAATCTTAAAAGTACAGCTGATTTGAAATTCATGGCTCCAATCTGGTAAGAACAGATGCTGAAGACAACAAAGTGCACACCCTTAGTTATCTGTGTCGTGTTTTTTCTCCTCTGTGCTTTTCAGGCAACAGGAAAGGATAAATTCCCAGCGGGAAGAAATAGAAAGACAACGAAAAATGTTAGCAAAGCGGAAGCCACCAGCAATGGGGCAGACCCCTCCAGCTAGCACTGAGCAGAAGCAGCGCAAGAACAAGACCAATGGAGCAGAAAACGAAACGTAGGTTCTGTGGCCGTCTTGGTGCATGACAAAGCCACATGCTTTGATTAGAGCACAGAATATCTCCTGGGAAATGGAATCTTGCCCATGCCTTCAGGTTTCACTCCATGCACAAATGAATGTTGTGGAATTAGCCTGGCATTCAGCAGTATCTGGCTTCAGTTCTAAACAGTTTTCATTGAAGTAAAACAAGGATCATTGCTGAGTCCAGACTTTGTATGAGCTTAACTTGATTTCTTTATGAGTCCAGTAATTTTTTCAGTATTCCTGTTGTAGTCACGTTTGAAAAGTGGGCTCTGACTTTAGTGTTACAAATCCAGAATTGATACTGGTATCAGGGTATACATGGTGCTCTTTTTTAAGGAAAACAAAATTGTACACATTTAGAAGCCTTGATTTCTGTGTATTTACTGTGGAGAATTCTGAGTTAGGAGTTTTGAAACAGTTTATTTGGGGTGCTGAAGGAATAAGGTACTCTATAGAGACAGTGCATTTAGCATTGGCCTGTTTATCAAAACATGACATGTTCACACATGACTCAGGGCAGTGGTGGAAGTGCTACTTTTCTCATTGACTTTTGTTTTCCCCTGCCTCTTTGGAAGTTACTGGTGCTCTAAGAGACTTGATATTCTTTTAGAGTAAAGCTGGGGCTCAAAAGAAATCTACAACATTATTTTTTCAGAAGTTTTTGTGAGTTAGAAATATATTTCGTCAGAGACTTAGCCCTACCTTCTTCTAGTTCCCTTTATAGAAGTCATTATATTGCTGTAGGCTAATACCATAAACCTCATTGACACTTACCATCTTTCGTTATTAAGTCTCCTGGGCTTGACTTGACCTCAAAGTTCCAGAAGCCCTTTGAATTCTTGGTCTTAATCTTTAAAAGGACATGGGAAGCAAAAGCTCCCACTGCCTTTGCAGTCTCTGTAGAGATGGTGCACAAGGCTGGGTGAATCTTGATATTCAGGCTGTCCTCAGCTCCATGGCTGTGCCCCCAAAATTAGGTTATAGGTACCTGCGTATCAGGTGGGTTGTGTTGGAGAACACTGTGTGCTTCCTGCAGATAACTAAGTTGGCTGGAGACATTTCCCTGTCATTCTGGCCAAGGGAGCCTGAAAAGAACTAAATAAAACTTTGAAGTCATCCTTCTGTACCACCAGGTTTGAGCTGGGAGAAGCAAATGGAATGTCTGTACATGAATATTTTGAAATATTGCTATTCTCTGTGGCAACCTTTCACTTCCAAAGGGCAGAATGAGCTTTCCCGATTTTTGTGGGATTCTTTTTCACCAGCAGTCTGGTGCAGTGTGGCTTATTCTGGAGATACAGCAGCACAGGTCCTGATGTGCCCTGGGAATCCTGATCATGTCTGTGATGCTTCTACTTGTGCTGTGAGCCTGCCTTGGCATAATCCAACTTTACCATGCTCTGCTAGGAAGGCTCTTGGGCTCCCAGGTCTTTTTCTCCATTTCTTGCTGGTTTATCATTTTTCACTGATACAGTTTAGGGTGCTATCTTCATGGTTTAGAAAAGCTTCTTGTTGTGTACTTGATAAAAACTGCTTTCCCCAGGTATGGATATGGTTCATGTGGAGTGTTGTAGCTTATGTGAAAACACTGGGGGTTTTGCAAGTCAGCTGTAGCAACTGGACTGACTGACTACTTGCTTACTCATTAGTTATCCAGTAAGTGGATTTGTTGGATCGTTGTGTATCAGGAACAAAGTTTTATGACTTCTGGAGGGAGGCTTTTCGTTGTGGAACTCTTACAGAGGCTGACTTCTAGGCAATTTAAATATAAGTGTTAGTGTTCCTAAAAGTAGAATGAGAAGCAGACAGCCAAATTCCTCTTTGATTTTTGGTTCCTCTTTGGTTCGTGGTTGTTGTTGTGTCTTAAAAAGGAGAGGAAGGTCCTGTCATGCAAATTTAAACACAAGCTCTCCTAAAATGAGTTTTCTAGCCTGTGAATTAGAAAAGAGTTTTCATTCAGGAAGATTAATCCACTGCGGCTGGTTGAGATTCATTAGGGCAGCTTGGGCAGCCTTCAGCTGCGCTAGAGGTGTAGGTAGGGTGTTTCCAACATGCTTCTGTGAAACAGGGCAGTGTTTGTCTCAGAGCCCCCTTGATTTTTGTGATGGTTGCTGTGACAGCTGTTTTGGGCAGTGTTAGCCTGATGGTGCTTGTTACATCTCTGCCCTAATGAGCAGAATGATGGTGTTTGTGCACAAACATATGTGCAAACCTTGGGTGCTGGTTTATTCATTTTTCTCTTTATTCCTTACACAGCAACAGCAACCAAACAATCACAGAATTACAAAGACCTAAACTCTTGGGATGGTCTTTTGGACTACCTTAAAATTCAAGCTGTGTGTGTGAATGAGAATCATAGAATCACAGACTATCCTGTTCTGTGGACTCCCAAGGATCATCAGGTCCAGCCCAGGGCCTTCAGCAGTTTTCATATGAAATGAGACAACATGTGACCATTTTTGGTACTGTCTTTGTCTTATATTATATGTGTCTTTAATTTGTAAGAAGCAGTTCCTTCTGCTGGAGATTCTTTCATAGGGAACTTGGCTTATGAGTTTGCCATTAAGTTTATCCAGTAACAACTGTTTATTGAAACAATTGTTTCAATACCTGGCCTCTGCATTATCAACAGAAGGAAGTTGGGACATTTCAAGATGAGCAGTTGATGAGCTGAATGCTCTCGCCTCTCAGTTTAAGTAAGAGTAAGGTCTCCCTGCACAGATGTAGGACTCGGTCCCCCCTTGAAAGAAGCTGAGATGTCGATGCTTTGGATGCCTCCTGCACTAATGTTGTGTGAAGTACTGTGTAGAGCATAACTGCTGTTGCAAAAATCCTCCTGGGATATGCTTTTAACTCAGTTTAGGTTTAAAAAAAGGTATTTGTATGCTGTCACATGCATGTCTTGTTTACAGAGTGAACAGATGAAGTTGATAAGGACATCATAACTTTATGTTCATATGTGATGCTTTTACCAAATTCCTTGTTGGTAGTAATGAGACAGTTAATATAGTGATTAATTTTTCTAATCCTGAAGATCTAAGCATGTCTTAGCATTTCACTAGTGATGGGCTATGTCACTGTTTTAGTGAAAGGCTGTGCTTTGACCTGTGGCGTGGTGGCACACTTGGCATGGAAAAGACTTTGAAAACATTATGAAACTTCTTTTGACCAACCACCTAGAGCAGAAACTTTGCACATCATTTACTATCAATAATATAAGGGTTATCCACCATATCCCATTGCTTCTCCTAACTACACATGAGGTCAAAAATATGGTTAAGTAAATTTCCCAAGGTTTCTCTGGAAGCCACTGGGCAAAACCTGAAACAGGAAAAAGTTCTGAATCCCAGGTCATTGTTCTGTTTGCAGTGGCTGTGTGGCCAGGTGTGCTTCTAGTCTCAGAGAGAATAGCTCGGTTGAATTATTCAGCTTTTATTACAAAGAAAAATTTGAAAATTAGTCAGTAAAGCAAACTTTACATAGAAAAATAAGATGTGGAGTATTTGGGCATCACTTTTCTATATTTAGATTATGGTTTAACTGGCTTTATTAGAAGTCAGTCAGTAGCCTAGATAGGTGTTATTCGGGACTTGAATTTGAAATTAATGGATATTGTTGAGGTTTAAGGTTTTGTTCTCCTTTAGACTGATTATTAAAAAATATAGGTTGAAGAGTTTATCTAAAAAATTTTGTGCTGGCTGCTGATGTACTCTATGGAGTTGTTACTTCCACTGGCAATGTGCATTTTTCAGATTGTTCACTTTGTCACGTTTGGAAACCTACTATGTTGGTTGAGTCTTTCTTTGTTATGCAGGTTAACATTAGCAGAATACCATGAACAGGAGGAAATCTTCAAACTTCGTCTAGGTCATCTTAAAAAGGTAAGAACTAATTGCAGTTAAGGCTTTTTGTGCAGTGTTCTGTGAACAAGAGCATTTCTCTGTAGAGGTCACTACTTGTTTGATAATCAGGAGGGTTTTGCGCTTGAAAGGGATAGCCAGGATTTTGTAATCATTTTTTTGGGGCAGTGGTATTCACAGAAGATGTTCTTTGCTTCAGTAAATAGATTCCTGTGTCCTTACAATTAGGATTTCATGCAGAGTTCCACTTTTTTGATACGTCTTCTGTCACTGTGATCTGCCTGGTGCTGGACTCTGAATGTGTATAGTGTATAACATGGGGGAACAACAAGGAATGGACCAAGGGAAGAAAATTTTAAGAACAGCAGTCATTGACTTTTCCAGTTCTTTGCAATATTGAGTAACCAACGTTATCAGTCCAGTAAAATCTCATGGGTTGCAAACCAGTCATGTTCAGGCTGCTGCAATGCACATTTGTTCTCAAATACCTTGGCCTCAGTAGGAACTGTACCTGCAGGTGAGGTTATATTTAGATAAGCTCTTGGTTACCTTGAAAGTGATTGCAGTGACCTATAAATAAGTTTTCTGGGACACTCCAACAGGTGAAATACTGGGGAAAAAAAGATGCCATTTCCTGGTTAGGTGTGATCTCTGCGAAGGCCAAGGAGTCTTTTGGAAATGAACCAAAGAAGCAGCAAGTGTCTTGCTGGAGTGCACCTTCCTTTTTCAGGTGGTGCTTGAGCTCTATATGTAGTTGTTTTCCTGTAACTTGACACACAAGCTGAATGCAAGGCCTCATTAATGCATCCATACTCCTTGTTATTTTCTGTGGAAGGGAAAATTACTGCACACCCAGAATCTGCTGGCAGTCTGCCCATTATGCTTGATTGACCTGTGAACAAAGAAAAGTGAGAATGCTGTAGCCATGCTGGCTCTACAGCTCCCACATTGCTCCAGGGGATTAACTGCAGGTCCATCTATCCTGGCATGTAAGATTGCCACCCCTGGAAAATGGAGGAATCCATTTGGAAGTGGACCTTAATGGAAAATGAAGTAATGTGTTGGGATTGTGGCATTGTCTGAAGCTGTGCTTATCCTTCTCCACTTTTGGAAACTGGCTCATTCTTTATGTCTAAAAATAGAACCAGTTGGAAAGGGAAGGAGCAGAGTCACAATAGTCACAATACGATGTCCCCTGAGTCACATACACAAATTGTGCTGCTCAGGGAGCACATTTGAGTTGAGGTTTGTGGCCCTGGCCACAGTGATATGAATTCTCATGTCATTTTCGAGGGCATCAGAGCTTCCAGCTAAACAAACACTATGTCAGAACTTCCATATGACATTGAGGAACACTCTGACGTGTTTGAGCAGTTACCACTAGCAGAACATAATGTCATTCTCTCACACTTCCCGTCCTGTCCAGGTGCTGTCCCGTCCCATGTGACATCATGAAATCCCTGCTCTTACTGCGAGGGGCTGTCTTCTTTCTCATGTCCCACCAGCACTGAAATTCCTTCAAAAACAGTTCCATAGCGCTTATTCAGGGAAGGAGAAAAACCACAGCAACAAGGTTTCTTAATCACAGAAAGTATTATAAACAAGGAGTTGTAAATATATGTCTCCTTCTGTCTGCATAGGTGTGAACAGAATTGCCCAGTCACCTTTCATTCCTGTTACTTGTCACATGACTGCAAATTGACTCTGACCATCTCTCTGATCTCCCAGACAAGTTACGCCAATAACTTCTCTCCAGAAGTGGGATTGCATTTGTATTTCAATAAGTCAGGTTGAAACACTGCCTGTAGTATCTTGCACACTGTTGTGTTTTCCTTTTTGTTTTTCCTTGTGCAGGAAGAAGCAGAGATCCAGGCAGAGCTGGAACGGCTAGAGAGGGTTAGAAATCTGCACATCAGGGAATTGAAAAGGATACACAATGAAGATAATTCACAGTAAGCACATGGGATTCAGGGATAAGAACTTAAAGTAATTTTTTATTTGTTCTCCTCATAATGAAAAATAGTCTTTTCACAATGGGAAACACTTAATCCTTTTTAAATTGATGTTATAACTCAATAGCCACTTGATTGTGGGTTGGTACAGTTATATCTTGAAGTTCATCTAAGACAAAGGCTTCCAAGTGCATCAAGGTACCATTAAGTTGTCTTTCATTGGTGCAGAGTGATCAAATAGCATCAAATTTGCCAGTCATTTGCACAATTATATTTCTCTGTCTAAAAGTGAAAATGTTGTTTCTTAGCTGTACAGTAGCTGTAATTTATTGTGTAGAGGACATCATTATTTCTGTCTTCTTAAACTGTGTCTTTCTCACCAGATTTAAAGACCATCCAACGCTAAATGATAGATATTTGTTGTTACATCTTCTGGGTAGAGGTGGCTTCAGTGAAGTATATAAGGTAACTTGGAATGGCAATCTGGTATAATCTGGATCTGCAGGAAGCAGAGTTTTTACACTTGTTTTGTCAGTGCTGTGTGAGTTATGGAGAGAAGAAGGGGGGGCCAATGCTCATCGTGCATCTGGCTTGCATTAGACATCAGAGTTGAGATTTTCAGGTACTGGTCTTGTCCTCAGGGGTCAGATTTCCTTCAAATATGTGTCAAAAAATGTTGCACCAAGTCTTCAATTTTTGTTAAGACAGAGAAGCAAACCACTTGTTTTGTCAAATGCTATGCACAAATATCTGCAGTGGCTAAGCCTTACTGAGATGGCACAGCAAGTCTGAACATCTCTAAATAAGAGAAAATAGCTCCAACAATAAGAGCAAAGCCTGTACTTCCTGGGGGTATAAGGATTTATTTCTTGTGCCTTCATATTACCCTCTGAAATAGCAGACTGGGGGCAGTGTGTGTGTGCATGTGTAGTTTTGGGACTTCCTTAGACCTGAGGATTCCTGGTGTGTCAGCATTCTTAAACAGCCAAGACCTGGGATGCTTTAGTGCTTGCTATTTGACTATTACACTTAGAGGTATTCTGGTTCTCAATATTCCCCATTTGTATTCAGAAGTTTGGAATTCATGCTGAATTTGGCTAGAATGGAAATAATTGTCCCATTGCACATATTGAAAATTTTGTCGTGCTTTATTATTTTGATACAGCACAACAATAAGTACCTAAATTTAGGGGACTGGACTGCTCAGATGGGGGGGAAAAGGAGTGTGAGCTGTGTGTAATTACTTTGATCTGCTTTGCTGATGAAGGAGAAAGTTTTGGCTTCACAGATGAAAGAAGAGGGTATGAATGTTTCCTACCTGCCTGTTCTTAAGAGTTGTAACTGTTATTAAAACAAAAGAAGTGCTTAGCCCTTCTTCTCCAGGGTCTTTGCCAGTCTATTAAGTATTAGGAATTAAGTGGCCAGCTTTTGAGATGAACATACATTATGCCTGTTTGCTTACCACAGCATTTTGTCCTGTTCTGGAAATTATTATATTATTGTTTGTTGCTCTCAGGCAAGGTAGATTTCTGCTTTGCTCTGTGAGTGTAATTTCAGAGGTCCGTTCTTTAAGGACTGTTTAAATAATAAAAAAGTGGAGGGAAGGATACACAAGATCACACAGCTCTGCCATTGAATTCTCCAGCCTTTATATGTGCTGAAACATTATGCTCCAATTTGGAGATCTGAGCTACCAATGTGAAACAAAGTATTGAAAAATCTTCTGTATTTTGCTGGGGTATTTTTATTAACCCAAGTGTAGGAAATTAATTTTGGACTTGGGGAAATAATAGTGGGGTCTTTCCCAGTACAAAAGCTGTCTATATTTTGGTAATTTTGCCTTCCTGGTCACTTTGTAACTCTGGTAGTAAAATGCCAAAATCAATCCCGCATGAGTTAGATTCCATGAGGAGGGTCAGATCAAAGCATAGAATATTCAATTGTTTTCAGAGTTGCTTGAATTCATTAGTGCAACTTATTACATCAAAATGTGGGTTTGCTTTTCCCTTACTGTGTCTTAATGCTGATTTCCTGGTGGGGGTATTGGTTTGTTAGACCTTGTCTGCTTTTGCAGTATTAACTGGAGCATGTGATTCCTACTGATTTTCAGCTCTTCTTTCTGCAGGCATTTGATTTAACAGAACAGAGATATGTAGCTGTGAAAATACACCAGTTAAATAAAAACTGGAGGGATGAGAAGAAAGAAAACTATCACAAGTAAGTGAGTTTGTAAAGCAGCCAGCCATGTTTCCCAATTCTTCCTGCATTTAGTTATCCAGTGCCTGTGGACAGGCTGCAAATTTGTTTGCCACATTTCAAAAGCCACTTTCTGTCCCAGTAGCTACTTGCAAAAGTTATGGTCAGATTAGAAATGTTTTAAATGTGTGCATATACACACACACAGTTTTGTATAAGCCCTGTGCCTCCACAATTTAAAGCACCAGTGCTCTGTGAGGAAAGTGCTGAAGTGGCTTCTCTCTGAAATGTTCAAGCAGTTCCATGGGAAATTGTTTTTCCTGCCCATCTTTCAGGTACACGTCTGCACTGTGCTCCCTGGAAGCCTCCCACTTCCTTTTCTTTCCTAGAATAAGTGTTCCTAACTGTGGCTTTCCACTACCTGAAGGGATGCTGCAAGAAAAATGAAAAGAGACTATTTACAAAGGC
This sequence comes from Poecile atricapillus, assembly GCF_030490865.1. Lineage (NCBI taxonomy): Eukaryota > Metazoa > Chordata > Aves > Passeriformes > Paridae > Poecile > Poecile atricapillus. Next base: position 6,280,657 of record NC_081275.1, read on the forward strand.
CTGGAGTGACAGGACAAGGGAGGAATGACCTCAGCCTGACAGAGAGCAGGGTTAAACTGAATATTAGGAGGAAATTCTTTACTGGAAGCCTTTCACTGTTGGTAGCCCTTGCTCCCTAATGCCGTGGGTTAGATAACTGCAGAGTGGCAGCCAAGCCTTCTCCATAGGACTTCCAAGATAAAGCTGTGTTCTTAATTCCCCGGCAAGTCACTGGGAAAAACTAAGCTGGATTTGAAGCCTGGAAATTAGGCTGTTAAGCATCATGGAATTCTTCTAGAACTTGCTGATTTTTGTATTCAGCTATCTTGGATCTCTTAAGAATTTATGAGGTTATTCTATTTTGGCAAGCAGTACCATTAATCAAGATGAGTTATTTTGTAGCATTGCCAGTGTTGGAGCTGCACAGTGGTTCTGTGGTTCCCAAGAGGTCTTTCTGTGCAGTTCCTCCTTCACTTGATTTTTCTGAAGCTGCCTGAGGATCATGGATGGGTTTGATTGAAGCTGGATGCTGTGTGGTATGTCTGGATTCACTGTCTGGAGAAATTAGAATTAAGTCACTTGTATGACTAATGCTCAGACTTTGCTGTTTTCAGACATGCATGTAGAGAGTACAGAATTCACAAAGAACTGGATCATCCTCGAATAGTTAAACTATATGACTACTTCTCCCTGGATACTGACTCGTAAGTTGTGTTGCTCTGTCCTTTCCCATTGTTTGACCTATTCGCTAAAGGCAAAGTATTTAAAACTTTCCAGGAGCATCCAGAAGGTGTCTGCACCAATGTTAGACTTCACTGCAAAAATAATCAAGGTGTACTTCCAGCATACACTGAGACTCTAGAGACTCCAGCTTACAAAGCAATGTCGTGTATTCTGTCAGATGTGGTGCTTTAATGGTAAATCCTGTTCTTGACCCTGGGCAAATGCTACAGTTGACCCAGTTTCAGCCTCTGGGTCTTTAATGGGGGATCTCTGTACTGCTGAGCATTGAGGCCTGTGCTCCTGGTAGCTTACTTTTAGAAAGGGATTAATTGGCTGAAGGACTCTTAATTTAATATATTGGTCATATAGGTGAGTTACAGACAAGCAGTAACAAAGTATTCTGGTTTCTATCAGGTGCCTTAATTGCAACAACTCCTGTTTTTCTTTCAGGTTTTGTACAGTGTTAGAATACTGTGAGGGGAACGATCTGGACTTCTACCTGAAACAGCACAAGCTTATGTCAGAGAAAGAGGCACGATCCATTATCATGCAGATTGTGAATGCTTTAAAATACTTAAATGAAATCAAACCTCCCATCATACACTATGACCTTAAACCAGGTATGCTGTGATGACATGCTTAAGGATGCTAAGGAAATGGAATGGGTTACAGGTAATACAATGAAGTTTCCTTTGGTCAGACAGCAGAAAAGACAGGGCTGTCTGGGAAAGCTAACTTGCAACAAGAAAAAAACATAAAATGCATAGAACATTTGGAAAACGTGTAAAGGGTTTTGTCTCCCAGAACTGCAACATAAAACAAGGAGGTGTAACATTTTCAAGAATGAGGCCTTGAACCACCAAGTGGCTGTGTTTGTTTTCTTAATGTCCTGCTTGTATTCTGCTGTTGAGAGCTTCTGTTACTGCTTCATAAAGGTTCCCACAATTACTGGTGTGTTTCATGTTCCTATTCTTCTGGCTTATTCTTTCTGTAATCATCTGGCTAAAAATTTGATGACAGAAGCTAATTTTGAAATGTTCGTTTTTTCTTATTGTGTGTCAGCTCCTAAAGCTGAGGACACACAGACTCCTCAGGTTTGTCTTTGAGTTAATTCAGTTACATCTGCCGTGGAGAAGATCCTCCCCAAATGGTGTTGTATATTTTCCTTCTGCCACTGGGGCAGAGCCACAAGGGGGAAAATGGAAATGCTCTGTTTTGGGATGATGCATAGTGGCTGCATAGCTTTTTTCCCCAGTCCAGTAAGTTCACCCGTCTCTTTGGGCAGATAACCCTGTCTTGTCTCCCTGTATTGGTGGCACCTCTTCAGCATTGCGTAACTGGTTTGTGATGTGGTATGTTGCATCAGCAGGAGGAATGTGTACAGGAGATGGTGCTGTTGCGCTGGTTGTAGTGACCCCATTTCCTCCCTGGCTGTTCTCAAGTTGTCTGAGCTCTGCCTGCAGCTGCCTAGAGCTGTGATTCATCCACTGCCATCACACACATTCTGCTACTTTATTGTAGGCTTCGAGAAAAACAGTGATGATCTGACATCTTGATGGATTTACGAAAGATTCTTGCCTGAGCAGTAATTGGCCTTTTTGAGCTTAGAAACTCACCGGGGAGCACTGTCAGGAAGGAGAGCGTTTCTGGCAAGTTGAGAAGACAGGGCAAGTCAGAACTTCTGGGCAGAATGAGTCATAACACATGCATGTGTACTTCTCTCCTTAATCCTTCTTTTTGACCTGCCCTTCCAATGGGACCTTTGAGAGGGGTCAAAACAACCTGGGCTTGAAGCTCATTTGGCTAACAGGCTTCAAGCAATATGAGGTTACTAGGTCATTTAAGATGGGCAGATCAGCTCTAGCACTTGGTGGTCCCTGAATTGTCTCTGAAGTTCAGGGTTTTGAGAGTTAAAACATCTGGTGCAGCTCAATGTAGGTCCCTTGTCCTTGTGCAGTGCAAGGCTCAATGCAATTTTATTTGTGCTAAATGTGTATCTTAAGGTCTGTTTCCTTCCTCTGTCTAGGTAACATTCTTCTAGTCAATGGTACTGCATGTGGAGAGATAAAAATCACGGATTTTGGACTTTCCAAAATCATGGATGATGACAGCTACAACTCAGTTGATGGCATGGAGCTGACATCGCAGGGGGCTGGTACCTACTGGTAAGCTATGCCTGAGGCACTTGCAATTTAAGATCAAGAACAGTTTATAAACAGCTTTGAAAGTGTGTCATCTCTGTGTGCTGCCATTGGCTGTGACAGCTTGACACTGGAAGTTTGAGATCCTCTTGTTGTCAAACAGCTCCTGTTGAGGCTGGCAGCTTTTCACTGTTCAATAGGTCAGTGTTTGAAAACCAGCTCATATTCAAAAGTCTGGTGAAAAGCTGCATATGCTGCTGAGACAGCAAGCTCCAAAATGGGGCTTGGCTGCTCTTTCACAGTCCAGTGTGGCTTCATCTCACATCTTAAGCAAGAATGAGGGAAATACTCTACCTAATTAGAAATTCAGGTGCATCAGGGAGATGAAAAGAGTATTTCTCTGAAATAAGGTGAAAATCCATAGTTGGCTCTTGAAAAAGATGTAAAACTCCTGGTGTTGTCTATAGCCAGAGCTTCACTTGAATGTCGTGTTTTCAGCAATTCTTTATCTTCTGTGCCAAGTGTCACTGTATCACCCTTGGTGAGTGCCACCGAGTGTAACTGTTAGATGTCACCTAAGCTGCAAACTGTCACCGTGGGCAACAGAACTTTTTTTGGCCATTCTGTGTTGTACAGCATTGTTCTGTTCCTAAAAATGAAACTAATTGTACCCTCAGTGGAGCTGAGTATCTTTAACTGGGACATGGCATCTGGGGTTGTATTTCTAAAAATACGTATTTTGGCTGTGTGCTTTCATTGTGGAATTGCTGGCCAAGCCCTTTCAACAGCAAATACCAGTTCTGAAGATAAAAGAGAGTGGGCTTGTTTTCTGTGCTCTGGTGGAAAGAAACTGACTGTACTGACTAACTCAGAACATGAGTGTCTGAAGAGTCCTTGGGATCACTGCTCCCAGAAGGAGTGGCGATCTTTGCCCAGAGATGCACAGGAATGAAATGGGACCCCTGAGTCTCAAGCCAGTATCTGATCACAGAATTTTCTGTTCTAAAGGAAATTATGCAAAATACTTGAAGCCGCTCTCATATAACTTCTTAACACTTCCTTCTAATCAGGTATTTGCCACCAGAATGTTTTGTGGTTGGGAAAGAACCTCCAAAGATTTCAAATAAAGTTGATGTCTGGTCAGTGGGAGTCATCTTCTATCAGTGTCTATATGGCAGAAAGGTAAGAAAGTATTTAATTCCTTTTCTTAGTGGTGTTTCCCACACCTTTTGGGAGGCAACCCAGGCTTCTGCTTCCTTCTCTACCCCTTGTCTCCTTGCATGAGATCCATGTCTCTTGCATTGAGTTCCAGAGCAGAGTCCATGCTAATGGAAGTGTGGAGCATAGACTAGGCTGTGTTGTGCTCTACCTTTAGCATTTCCTTCAGAAAAGACATTCTGCAGAACATCTCTTTCCCCTGGGCATGTTCCCAGTGAGGCTGTTTTGGGCAGGACAGGTGTGTCATTTGTGGTCTGAGGTTTTTGGTCTAGTCTTGTTTGTGACACTTTCAATGCCCTGAGTCTTTGTTAGTCTTGATGGCTGCAGGTGCTTAGGGAGGGGGAAAAAAGTAGGTACAAAGACCCACTTTAGAAGTTTTTAGGATGGCTTTTGGAAGGGAACAGCGTGGATCAGGAAAAGGTGATTTGTCATGAGAAAAGATAGTTTGCTTTATGACAACAGGAGAGATAGGATGGAGAAGGGAAAGGATTCCATGGGCTCTTGTTTTCAGGAGTCCCTGATAACCAAGTGTAGTGAAAGCTGGGGCTGACACACATGTGCTGCTCAGTGCTGTCAGTCAGACACATGGAACCAGCCCAGAAGATCTCTGCCAGCTCAGATGGATGACAAATGCTGTAACAGACACATAAGGACTGGAACCAGGTGGAGATCTCTACTGGCCAAGCCATGCATGTTCCAGCTTGATCCCTTTTGTTCAGTTGAGTGTGGGAGAAATGCATCCTGGTCCTCTGGTATCCACAGCACCTTCCCAGCAGTTTGAGGCTGCTTGCCTGAAAAAATGCTGATGTCAGGCAATGATAAACAGTAGCGATACAGGGTTTTTATGCCTGTCACCTTTAACAACTTTTTTTCTTTCTTTTGGTAGCCCTTCGGTCACAACCAATCACAACAGGATATTTTGCAGGAGAACACAATCCTGAAAGCTACTGAGGTGCAGTTCCCTCCAAAGCCAGTAGTCACACCAGAAGCAAAGGTAAATCTGCTTGAGGGTCAGGAGCACAGGCAGTTCCATCCTCTAAATTTCTATAAAAACCAGCAGGAATCCTGTGTTTAATGCTCACCTATCATACCGTGATCAGTGGCTTTGCGTGTCCCAGTTTTGGAGGTGTTCAAGGTCAGGCTGGATGGAACTCTGAGCAGCCTGGTCCAGTGAAAAGGTGGCCCTGTTCATGGCAGGGAAGTTGGAATGATACGATCTTTAAGGTCTTTCCAACCCAAACCATTCTGTCATTCCATGATAACTGCAGCTGTCAGGCTGAGCACTGAACACTGGGTGCCTCTGCCCGTGCTTCTCCTGGTACTAAATGAGCTTTAGTGCAAGAGCTGGACTGTCTCTAGGGAAGGAATTTCAGCACTGCAGTTGTCACATTGGCCCTGCTCCCAGAGTCAAAAGCTTCCTGTTTCTGTCATAAAAAACTAATTATTGCTTTGGCTTTGGGGTGCTGCAGGCATTCATCAGGCGGTGTCTCGCCTATCGAAAGGAGGACCGGATAGATGTCCAGCAGCTGGCCTGTGACCCCTACTTGCTGCCTCACATCCGCAAATCTGTATCCACAAGCAGCCCAGCTGGAGCTGCAATTGCATCAACCTCTGGATCATCTAATAACAGCTCTTCAAACTGAGACAGAGTAATAGGCCAAAAACTGCTTGAGAAACCGGCAAAAAGACTTTCAGAAACACCTTTGAAACAGAGGAATCCATAAAGGTCTCAAGAAGCCTGTACCAGGTGCTTTTTTCTCTTGCTTTTTTTCCATCCATAGAGCATGACAACATCAACTCATCTAGAAAGCCTTCGGCATCTAGCCCAAGCCATGTGGATAGGAGATGGCTTGAGGTTTATCCAGTCAGTGACCACAAAAAGGGTGGCTGCTCTGAGCAAGGAGGAGAAACTCAAGAAAAAATACAAAAAGACATGGTTCCATGTACTGTGAACTTCTGAACATGCAGCCTTGGGGAATCCAGGACGCCGTGTGTGCTTCATATGAAGAATGTGGACTTTGGAAAAAAGACTGGGCTAGTCCAGTGTTGATATTTAAACATTGTTCTTTTTCTTTTAATAAAGTTTAGGTAACATCTCCTGAAAAGCTCGAAGCACCAAGGTTCAGCTGGGGATGGTATATGACTCTTTGCCCTTTGGAGGGGAAAAAAGTTGATCCTGCCTGTTCATGGCACTAGAGTTAGTGTTTTACCCCTAATTAATTTCAATTTTTTAAAAATAACAATTTTTTGGAAGAAAACAGTTTTCTGGTCTCAGTGAAACCCGTATTAGCAGGTTTGTGGCAGTGTCCATTCTGCAACTGGTGCAGCTTCTGCTCCTTTGGGGTGGCTTATTAGGAATGATTCACCTTCTCAGGAGGGTGGTGAAGCCCTGGGAGAACAGGCCTGCATCACTCTGTCATCAGAGTGGGTCACAGCTCAGGCTGCCACAAGGTCTCAGCTGCTCTCAAAACAGTTGCATCTTTTTAATGTGTTGAAGTGCTGTTGTTTTTGCAGACCTAGCCCCTCATGCTCATACTGAGCTCTTCACACTAATGAGCCTGATCTTGGCTGGCTGGGAGGCAGAGAGCGAACAGGGATTGGAGCACAACTCAGGTGTCACAGATGTGATCTATACCCACACAGCTCTCTACTGATCCGGTTCGTGTTAGAGCATTCCAAAGCTGAAGCCTTGTCTACTCCTCTCCGTTGGGTGACTTGGCAGCAGGGCTTCTTCTCTCCCTTAACACTTCGCAGACTTGCTGACTCATGAAACTTGCTGCCATCACTGCACCCGATTTCAGATTGCAGGGAATGATACAATGTTCTTGAAAGGAGCAAACACCCTAATAGTCTCCCTCCTGCAATCTGCCTGGCAGAGTCTTGTACCTTCAGCTGGATCTGCCTGCTGTGAAATGGGCGCCTCCCACTCCGCTTCCTTTTCCCTGCCACATTGAAGGAAAACTGAAAACACAAAAAATGCAGCAATTTAACATGTGGCAGCCAGGTTGGAGTGCTCCTAACATGTGGCAAGAGTTCTTAGACAGAAATATTTAAAGATGCAGTGTTGAGGTGCAGGGTTTGTCCTGGGGGGAGATAAGCGCTGCACTACTGCAATTGAGGATGGTGGTTAAAAACCACCCTGTGCGTACTTCCCAGCCCAGTACCTGGACCACTGTGGGCTGAGGCATCCTTTGTGGAGCAACTCCAGCATTGTACCCACAGCTGTGGCAGCCTGTGGGCTGTTTGGGTGGCTCTGTTACCCAGTGGCATTTCCTGGCAAGTGCTGTTCTCCATCATGCACTCAGAACTGCCACTTGTCTGCCTTATTGTAAGCCATCATCTGCAAATACTGTGCTTAAACCTGATCAGGAACTTGTTAACTGAGAAATGGAGCAGTCTGTTGGAATTAAACAACAGGCCAGGGAAGTGGAGAACTCTGCTGCTTAGCTTTTTCCTACTATTTTTGTAGTGACTCTTGGGCTTTTAATTGGATTTACTCCGTTGCAGCTGCATTAAGGTGGTGTCTAAACTGCTGTAGTGTTTTAGACAAAGAACAGAAATACTGCATCTTTAAATCCTCAGCCATCCTCTCTTAGCCCTTTCCATGCCTGCTGCTCTAAGCCAGAAGTTAATTGTCCAGCAAGCAGCTTCAATGTGTTTATTCAGCCTCTGTCAGGAGACATCAGGGTTGGTGCTTCATCCCATTTGCCGAAACTGGTGATTTGATATCTGTCCAAATTGGGGAGAATTCTAAAAGGGTTTTTTCTATCCCAGTCCCATTGTTTCTTGGCCATCCAGTGTGTGCATCTGTGTGGGTGTGATTAGTTTTGTGTCAGAAGCATTTATTCCTGCTCTACAACACCCATCCACGGCCAGGGGACAGTGATGGCCTTTTGGAGCTGATAGTGTGGAAGAACCCCGGTAGAATTCTGGCTGCAACACTTCCCTTGTTAAGATGGGTTTCACTTCTAATAACAGACCCTATTGCCACACTGTTCATTTACTTAAAGTGTATGAAAAATTTGTAACTCAAACCAGGCCAGACTGTTTTGGCTCTACCCAACAGATGAGACATGGATATTAAAATAAGTTTTAAGAAACTGATGTGCTTGGCTTTTACTGTTTTTCTGCTCTTGGCAGTGGCATGAGCTCTCTTGCCACTGCCTGTGTCATCAAAGATGACATAGGAGAGGATGAGGAAGGATGGAGGAAGGGTGCATTCCATAGCTCAGAGCAGTGTGATCTTTGCATCAGAGGGGGAATTGCTGAAATTACCGTGTCACTTGATGGTGTTGATCTTGTCCTGGAACATAAATTAGAAAGCTGAGGTGGGTTTGTCTCTCATTTCCTGTAGAATAGCAGCTGCCTTTAGAAGCCATATATGTTGAGGACATAAAAAATACCTTTCCTGTTGATGAAAAGCTGTGGGTCCTCATCTGTGGACCCCCCATCCACTCCCCAGCCTGTGGACACCCAAGTCTCCCCTCTCAGTCACCCACAATACCCACACTGAGCAGTGATGAAACTCAACTCCTTTAATTTCTTGGGACTGGGCCTTGTCAGCTTTGCAAAAATACACAACAGAAAATGAAAAAGGACATTGGCAGCTGAAGATGTTGAGTCTGTATCTGGAGTTTGTATCTGGACCGAGGAGCGCTAAGGCCCTTGGCACATGTGGGGCCACTGTGCTGGGCATCCCTAGGCATCCCCTAGGAGTCAGGGCCGTACCTGCCTCCAGAGCTGCTTCCTCAGGTGGACAGCCACCAGGCCCCAGGTTACTCAGCAAACCTGACTTGACCTGACCTTCACTGTGCCTGAAGTCAAATTCAGTGAGTGCAAGTGAAAACCAAACACCAAGAGCTTGGCTCCCTCCATGCTGCTGCAATTGATCATTTTTCAGCCCTCTGTTCCAGTGCAGATGATGTGACGCAGATTTGGGCCAGGAGAGGCAGCAATGGTGCTTCAGTAGCATCAGCAGCATCATCATTGTCCTGCAGCAGGTAGACAGGTGCCCACACAGGCAGGGACATGTGCGAGGAACACACCTCGACACTTGCAGGATCAAGATTCACCAAGGGGCTGCCTCGCTGGATGCCTTGCCTCCTACATTCATGGTTGGGAGTCACGCTATAAATGAGCTTCCCTCTTCTAAATGAGCCAGTCTCAGTTTATTTTGTGACCTGGCAAACCCACATTGTGAGCTTTGCAACTGCTGCCAGTGTCTGCCTGGGGTCTGCTGCTGGAGGATGTTGTTTTCTGGGTGCTACACAAGCTTGGCTCAGGCCAACCTAAACCTTCCTACTCCCAGCATGGAGAAAAGGAGACTTTGGAGTGTGTGGGAGCGTAATTAGGCACAGCCCTGACTCCCACCCAGCCTGGACCTAACCTTAGCTACCACATGCTGATGAATCTCTGCACTGATTTTTCACAGCTGCACATGGCTCTGCCTGTGGTCTCTGCTTCTCCCTGGTCCCAGCACTGCCCTCAGGGGCAGCTGGGTGCCCCCCTGGCCATCACCCTGGGTGGGGGCAAAAGGCCAAACAAACACAGCACAGCTCTGCCTCCCTTCACTACATTCACACCCAGTAGCAGTCTCTTGGCCACAAGGACACTATTGTCTGTTCTGGGAGCAGGCCTGAGACAAACTCCCATTCCATGCTTTAGCTGCATGAGGGTGTGACAGCCAGAAGTTGCTGGCATGTGCTGATGGTGAGGAGCTGCATGCTGCCACCAGCTCCATGTGCTCTTCCCTGCTCCTCTGTGCTCCCAGCGTGCATCTCCTCCTGGGATGATTTACTGTAGTCTTTCCTCTTCCACCTTCACCTGCAGATTGTGTTTTACTCACTCTGTTGCTACTCATTTCCAAACACATTCACTGAAGGGAGGCTCAAGTGCTTCCAAGCTGGTTCAGAAAGCCTGAAAATAGAGGTTATCCACCTCTGCCCCGCCAGTGTGGGATGAGCCTCACCAGCTCCCAGGCAGCCCTGGCCAGGAGCTGCTTTCCCATCCTCTATTGCTTGGGCTGCAGGGATGGTGCAGAGCAGTGCCATGGTCCAAATGGAATTAAAGTACAAGGATGGAAATAAAAACGCAGGAATGAAGGTAAAAATGCAGGGATGTTGTGAGCAGCAACAGGGAGATTCAGCCTCATGTTCAGGCCAGATCTCCCATTCCCACATGGGCTGACCTGGGGAATGCCAGCAGCAAAGTTACAAGGTGATTTGCTCTGCTTTGCATTCGGGGAAAGAAAAAATCCAGAGCTCTGCTCAGCCCTGTACTCTCCCGACTGAAGGCACTGGCTGTGTGGAAGCCATGAGCACACACAGCCCTGTTGGCAACTGCCTTGCTCTTGGCTCAGCTCCACATCAGGATCAGCACTCCAAACCTGCTTTGTTCAGCATTGGCTCATCGCAGCTCCCGCTAATTCTGAAAATCCACACACTCATGCCCAAACCCAACAGGGTGGCTGGGATTGATCCCAAAACCCCTCCAGGCTAAAGGAACTGGTGAGGGATGGAAGTGGAAGGGGACATGCCCATGGCTATGAGGTAAGGCAGTGGCAAAGGTGGAAATGAAGTGCTTGGGGCCAATTGGACCCTACTGGTCTTGGTGGAAAGGGCCAAGGAACAGGGTGAGATCTCTGCTCTGTGGTCTCATATCCACTTCCGGCAGGAGGAAGGTGCCATTCAGGGTGTGCTGTCCTCCACCATTCTCCAGCTGCTTTCCCTCCCCACTCTGCAGCCCAATCTACTCACCAATTTGCTCTTGAGTCATGCAGAGAAAGTGTTTTTCTAAAAGGTAAATTTCTTGTAAATGGAGCTCCTCTCCCGGAGCCCTCCAGGGGAGGCCAGGCAGGAAGGAGTGGCAACAGGCTCAGAAGGCAGCAGCACTTCTTGGGCAGCCCCCAGCCCTGTCTCGCCCCCGCAACGGAAGGCCAGGATATCGGCGCTGGCCCTCACAAGGCTGGAGCGCCCTGAAATTCCTCATGGCAGTTCCAAGAAAGCACATCTGGTTTTAATAAATTATTTGCAGCTTGAACTTGCCTGACTTTTCAGTGCTGCAGAAGACAGAGCAGCAAAGAGCTCTTAGAGCTGCCGTGTGCGGCACCCACAAAGGGACCCCCTTTGCAGTGCTGGGAGACTGCAAAGCTGGGAAGGAGGTCGCAGGGAATGGAGCTGACCAAGCACGTTTGCTGGAGACAGGGAAAGGGCCCTTCAATTTGGCCAGGATCTCTCTACCCGCAGCTGAGTGTCGAGCAGAGCCCGAGCTGACAACGTATTTCAGCTCCTGGGGGAGGAGCACGGGAAGCAAACTGGAGGTGCCTCCCTGACACTCCCTGCTTGGTGGAGCCTCAGCTACCAGCACCAAGATCACCCTCGCGGTGTTGAACCCTAATGAGAAAATCAAACCCTCAGGAGCATCAGAATGGGCGATGCTCAATGACAAACAACATGCCTGGGGCTGTGGAGGAGCTGAGCCCTCACACAGTGTCCCCAGGCTTTTACCCTAAGGGAAGGGTGCAAATGCAAAGCTTGGGGATGAGTCCCTTGCTGTACCCCCATGGGGTTCCCCACCAAACCCCACATCCCAGCGAGAGGATACCAATCACCCTCGCTGCCTGCAGTGCAAAGCCTGCAGTTTGGAGAGGGAGCTGGACTGGCTGTTCCTGCCTGTCTCCAACACAGAGAGCGACGTGGCCGTTCCCTCCTGCTGCTGTTGCTGCCAGCACGAGGGAGAAGGAGCCAGGAAGACACCAAGACGGCCTCTTCCCCAAGCAGTGACCTCAGTGCACAGCGCCTGCCAGGTGGGTGTTGATCTTGGCCTGACCAGTCCTATTTGGGGCCAAGATGAGGCTGAGGCAGCGCTGAGCTCTTGGCAGAACCTGGCAGGTGCTGCTGGTCCCCAGCAAAGCAAAGCCCCTGACACCAGAGTTCCCTGACAGTTGCTGCCCACAGGTAGGGCTTTGCTCTACTGGAGCCCTCAGTCCTGCAGAGAGCCATGGGCTGGGGGGAATAGTCTTGGAAGGGCACAACAGAGTAGGACATGCTGCCTTCCTGCTCATACAATAAATAGACCCTTAGAACCTGACAGTCCTTAGAAGTGGCCAGACCCTTCCTTCAGAAAATCTGAAGGCTACAGATGCTGTCCACAGGTCCCCAGATAATTTCCTCTAATGCCTCTGGCACAAGCAAACATAAAACATGTCCTATGACAGCCCCAAACTTTGTAAGTCATGGGGTGCCTCACTGCCACTGAGCACCCCAGCTCCAAATCTGGGGTTTCTCCCCCACCCCTGTGGTTGGGTCCCACTCCATGTTGGTGACATACTTTGCAATCTGCTGAGCATCCTGACTGACCCATTTTCTCCCAAGAGCTCCTGACCAGGTCAGACCTCCAGCCAAAGGTGGGCGAGTGGCTTGGATATATTTCCAGAAATCCTGCAAACCTTCTGCGGGATGACTTTCACTCTTGCCAATGCTGTTTCACCCTATCTCACTACAGTCCCTCCACTGTGACCACTCTCTACATGGGACGTTGCTTTGGCCAAAACCCAGAATTTATTTTTCCAGTTAAATGACAGATACAGATGCTTCAACTGTGGGAATCAGCTACTGACACTGAATATTCCATGTTCTGGGTAATCCTGGGATAAACCCATTGCTCCCAACCAATCTCCCCAGGCAAGGAGCTCTCCTGAGATTGTGGCCAGAGGTGCAGTTGGCTGTCCCCTGCACAAAGCCATGTCCCCTTCTCCTTGTCTGGCAGCAACTCATTAAGGCCAGAGGGGTCAGACAGCCTGGAAACATCCCAGAGGAAAAATACATTTCCTCCTGATTCACTGTGTCAAGTAGCAACTCAACTGGTACTACACCAGATAAGGATGAGAGCAGGTAAGGAGTTGTTGGCTTGTGTTGAAGAAATTAATTAAGAAGTCCTATTTATCTGCTAATCACACGCAGCATAGGGGCCTCCAAAACACAGGGTGAACCAGGCCAGGAAGTGGCAATGCTCCATGGGATTCAAAGCCTTTTGACTCTGCTATGTTCCTTCTTTTGGATGGGTTCACCTTCCTTGAAAGGGATGTCAGGTTTGTCTGGGATAGGTGGAGGGTCCCATTTACAGGACTTCACAGCCCCATCACGTCCAGCCACTGGTGTCCCAGTGGGTGATGTCCTCCTGGAGTTCCAAGTCTCCAAGTTTTCAGAATAGGAACAAGGATCTGGATGATTCCTTCCTCTCCTCTGGGCTTGTTTTGTGTGGCAGCCATGGAGGCCAGCAAGGCCTTTCTCTCAGTGCTTCTGCAATTAAAAAATAATTCCTGTTTTAAAAAACTAATAGACCAGATGCTGATGTGCTTAATTAGCCCCACCAGAGGGTTTGCATCCCCAAAGTCCATCCTGGCACCAGCCTGAAGGTCCTTCTTGCCTCACTGGGAAACAATGGATTCCTTTATTTTCTGAAGAACAGCCGAACTGTGGCTGGTTCACACCTGTTCCTCAACCCCTCAGGTTTTTGTGCCATCTTGGGGCCAGATCCTGCTCCCTGCTCAAGGGAGCTCTGCCATCAGCTTGGTCTCATCATCACCCCTGAATTTGTATGGCAGAGTCTGTGTGTCAAGGACTGACTGTCTGACTTTGAACTGCTCAAATCCCAGAAGAGCTCGATGAGGTGAGGCTTCCAGACCTTCAGGGATCCTCCCACAAGAATGGGCACCATGAGCATCACCCAAATGCACCAAATGGATATAGAAAGCCAGGAATATGCAAACTTCCAGTGTTTTCCATGTATACTGCCTTCTTTGGATGGCTTTTGGGGCCATAGGCAGCCCTGCTGGACTGGAGGTGTGAAAATAAAGGTTTAAAAGTTCTTTAAAAGTTTTTAAAAGCCTTTTGTGTTCAGATCCTGGATGTGGGATATACCTACACTGGATATTGTGGATGTTCTTTGTCCCATGCTCTTGGCAGAGCACCAGAGCTGCACCAGCACCCCACGGCTGGAGGGACGGGGCTTGTAACGGAAGGTGCAGTGAGCTGTGTCCAACTTCAGCATCCACAGTCGGACTGGGAGTTGTCCAGCTCTGTGCCACAGGGGTCGACAGAGAAGAATCCAGCTGGGCTGGCTGTGCTTGGGATGAGATAACTTTGCCGGGCACCCAGAGGTGCAGCAAGCAACGACGTGTGGTGGGAGCTCACGGCAGCCACTGGCTACTCTCCTCGACGAGGTGGGGTCCCAGGCTGAGGACCCGCAGCGAGACCCGACGCGGGACTGGCGGCACCGCGGGCATCTCCCCCACACCCTCCGGCCCGTACCGGGGCATCGCGACCACCCGTGGTGTGGAGAGGACTGCGTGGGGTACTCTGCTGGGGGAGCCAGCCATCTGCGGACGTCCGCAGGGATGCCCAGGCCAGGCTGGGCTTCGCTTCTGCCACTCCCCCGCTTAACCCCCGGACCCCCCGCCCCAGCGATGCGCTGCAGCGGGCGGAGCCCCCCTGGTTCGGGCCGCGCCCCGCTCTCTCGCCGGCGCTGGGCCGGGCCCCTATCTGCTGACGCAGTGTCTGAACCCGGCGCGCACGCTTGGAGTTTTTTCTTATTTTGTAACATTTTTTTCCCCCTCTTCTTTCCCTCCCTCTGCCGCTCGCGTCCCTTCTCCTCCTCCTCCTCCTCCCCCTTCTCTCCCCCCCTCCCCCCACCCCGGCCCGGCAGGAGCGGCAGGAGGGGCCCGAGCGGAGCGGAGCGGGCAGCGCCGGGGATGGGACCGCGGCCCGTCTGCTCCCCCCTGTGCCCCCCCCTCCGCGGCCCCCTGTGCTGCCTCCTCGGGCTCCAGCTGGTGCTCGGCGCTGCGCACCCAGGTGGGACCGCGCTTTCCCTCCCTCCACTTTTCCGAGTTTTCTTATCGGAGGGAGAAGGGGGGGCGAGGAGCCAAACCACATCGAGGAGCCAAACCAGGGCTGGGGGACACCCCTAGCCAGGCTTCCCGGGGAAGGGGCGGCGGGACCCCGGCTGGGGCGCGCAGGGTGGGGGGAGGCCGGCTCGCTCTAACGCGGATTACATCGCTGTGGCTTATTTCGTCGCGGAATGTTTTCTTTGCTTTTACTACGGTTTGTTTTGCTCCCTCCCTCTCGGGTCGTGGTGCCTTCTGAAGTATTTTGTTTTCTCCAGTTTGGTCGCGCCGTGTTCCCGTTCCGCCGCGTTTTCACTCCCTTTTATCACTCAACTCGCCGCGCCAAGCGGCCACGCAGCGCCGGCCGAGGCCGGCGGAAACGCTTCCCGAGCCGCCGAGGGGGGGCCAGGGCCGGGGGGGCGGCCGCCGGCCCTCTGCGCTCCGCAGCCCCGCTCCGGCCCTTTGTCTCTCCGGGGAGGGCAGTTTGCGGAGCGAGAGGTCGGGAAGGGGCCGAAGGGGTTTGTTGGAATTTACCGCCCTCTCCCATCTTGACACCCGCCACCCCCCCCCCCCCCACCACTCCCGACGTGTTAATCTTACGAAAAATCGTCCCCCGGGATCGGGGCTCGAGTGGGTATTTGCAAACTTTTTTTTTTCCTAGTAACTCCTCACAATAAAGTCAACGGGTTGTATTTTATCTTTTTTTAGCCTTCCATGAGCCGGACACTGGAGGCTCCTCTGCACGGCCCCTGAAATTGCCGTTTGAGACCCTTTTTATCTCAGGATATTCTGTCTTAGAACTAAGGAACTGCTTTTGGGGCGTCTTTAAATTATTTTGGCTGTATTGGTAAAACTGTGAACTTTCAAAAAAAAGAAAAATTGGCTACTTTTGCCTGAAAATAACAACTGCAAACCCTTGGCCTATTTTATCAGAGAACATTTAGCAAATCCAAAGCAGATTTGGAAGTGGCAGCATAAGAACACACTGATCCCCAGCCCCAACTTCCCCCTATCCCTTTGCTTTCCCCTCTCCCCCACTGTCTCCAGTTTGACAGTGCCTGGGGCTGAGCTGCCTTGCTCAAGGGGCAGACATGGGGTCATGGACATGATGACTGTGGGCAGCAGTCCCATGCCAAGCAAGGGCTCAGTTCTGGGATCAGAGGAGAAACTGCTTGGCTGTGAGATGGAGAAAGTAGGAAGCAATGAGAAAAGAGACCCCTGTACCCTGGGGCATTTGGAAGAGCAGTCAGGGTTTGCTGCTGTTGGTAGGAGTCTCAGCTGGACTTTCCACAGATGAATTCATGCTAGATCCCCCCGTAAGTTACTTGAGGGCCGTGAATTCCTCCTTCTGTGGGATTTAAGGAGGTTATTTAATTTCAGCAAGGTTTTGCTACCTTTACCGGATGATTCTGGCTGTTTCATCCCAAAAAATGTCAGTGAGATCCAGGTCTGGTGATTCAGAGGACAGAGGCACCTCTGTCCCAGCTGTGGGGCGGGAGCGTGGTGGTAGCCCAACCCCATGCTGGGCATGGGTGAGGAACAAGGCAGCTTTCAGCAGCCGCCAGCCCGCAGGGCCGTGTCACTTGTGCCTTGCTGGTGCTGCCTCAGCTCTTTCTCCTCCCCATCCCCACTTCAGCTGCTCCTGCCCTGCATCAGTCGTGGTTTGGACCCATGGATGAAGGGGGCAGGGCATGGTGCCAATGGAGGTGCCACATCCAAGATTCCCCCAGCACCAGGCTGGTTTGCAGCTCAGAGAGGATCCTCACTGGGAGTTTGGGATCAGGATGGAGTAGTCCCCAGAGTTCCTTGCTTCCAAGGACACTTTCAGTGGGGGCCAGCCCAGCAGACAAGCATTGATTCCCCTGGGGAACTCTTGCTTGCTTGAGAGGAAACTCTCACCTCTGGGACAGCCAGAAAGTGGAGCGGAGCTCTTGGCAGGAGGTCTGGGGCTCCGTGCTGGGATATCTCCTCCAGCTGACCCATCTGTGCAGCATTATGTGGTCACGTATGCCTTTCCAGGGAAATTGAGGCAGAAGCTCCCATCCTGCCATGGCTGCAGGCAGGACAAGGTCCTTGTCTCAATGACAGGACTTGGTGCTGGATCAACTTCCCATCTATCCACTGCTCAGTGTAGGTCCTGCCATGTCAGCTGTGTGGCAAGAGAGAACACAAAAGGGACCTGGAAAGAATTTACAGCCTGCAGAGCAAACAGAGCAGCCTCTGCATTAATTTCTTCCCCCCACCCCCATTTTCCCCTTCCTAATGGAAATAGTTTGTTGCGTGTCAAGTGCAGCCTCAATAAATTATATCTCAAGCTTCTATGGACTGTTTGGGAGCAGGAAAAAGGGTCAGAGGTGTTTGCTTTGCTGCTAGAGCGTGGCGGGGCGCGAGGGACAGTGGAGACCTCACCTCCCCACTGTCTCTGCAGCCACAGCAGCCACTGAGGTGTGGCAGCAGAGCTGGGGATGGTGCCTTTGCAAGAATGACAAGAGTGAAAAGAGATTTAATTTAACCTTCCATGCAAAACTGTCCCCTTCCCCTAAAGCCACCCAGCTGGTGTGGGGACCCCAGGAGGTTTCCCATAAGAAGGTGCTCCTTGCCAGTGTGTCCAAAGGCGTTTTCAGGCATGAGGTCTTGGTGATGATTAAAGCCATGTTGCAGATTTTTCTCTCTGGCTTAATTTTCTCTCTAGATGGATTTTGCACCTTTCCCTGCAGGCAGAGGCACTCTCCTTAAGTATTCCTTCCTTAAGTATTTTCCAAAGAAACATTTTGCCCCAAATCAAAGCAAATGTGTGCTGAGGGTGTTATCATCCCTCTGTACTAAATAATTTTTTCCAGATGATAAATCCATCAGAAGGGGCTCTGGTCTCATTGCCTCAGTGGGTGCTTGGAGCAGGGAAGGCAAGGCTTTAGTCCAGCTCTGCCAGAGGTCCCAGTGTTACCCACTGGATCATCATGCCCTGCTCAGCTCTATGAATGCAGCTGGATGTTGGGTGGGAGTGAGAGTGGTGGCAGCCTTCCTACCCACTTCAGCCCATCCTAAGCCAGTATTTCCTGAAGGATTGTTTAAGCAATTTTTAAAATTTGGTTCTTCACGTGCAGTGAGGAGCAGGATTTTAATTAATCTGAACTGTGCACAGCTTGCAGAGCATCGACATTTTTCTCATTCCTAAGATTGCTTGGAGCCCAAAAGAGACCCACACAAGAACTTCTTTATGTTCTTGTTCTTAAAGAACCCATCTGTAATTTCTTAAGGATTAGAAAATTATTAGTGGATTGACTTGCAAATTCTTGGGAGCACTCTTTAGTCTGGGAGTGAAGGTTTGGCTGTTAGAGGGGGCACAAGGTATTTTCTGTATTAGGGTATTTTCATCTTTATCCCACTGCTCAGTCCTGCACTGCACCTCATGCTGTCACATTAGGGACACGTATAGGATTTTCCATGTGAAACAGCCTTGTTTGCAGGATGGTGCAGAGGTGGAATGGACAGATTGAGCTTTTCTCATTCGTTCACCTGAATCCAGACATGGCAATTTCAGGCTCTGTAGTAATGGCCCCATTACCCCAGTAGTGCCTGGTCTAAGAGTGCTGGGCATGAAAGCACGTGAAGGGCACCTGGTAGGAAGTTTCACGGTAAATATAATTTTAATTTAAAAATGTGTATATGTGGGACACCAAAGGCTGTCCCTGGTAGTGTGAATGTTTTTGGGTTTGGTGAATAAGTGGGGGGGGGGGGGTTCCTGTTTCAGAGACAGTGATACCACTGCTCAGGGAAATAACATTAGGACTGGTACTGGAGAAACAAGGAAGGAGAAATCTATGGATCTTTCATAATTTTGAATTTCTTTAGTAGTTTTGAAAAACTTGGTAAGTCTTCAGCCAACTTTGCTGGAAGCACCTTGTCTACAAGGACATGTCGGGTCACATCACACCACTGGCCAGTTTGCTGGCCAGGGGGTCTGGGGTGCTGGTGGGCGGGGGAATGGGGTCAGAGGATCTGGGGCCAGAATAGTGCTCAGGGGTGAGTATTTGGACACCGTGTCATGGGAGAGGGCCTTTACCTCTCCCACTGTGCTTTTGGTGGGTCCATTGCACTCCTCCATTGCAGCTGGAGCCCATTCAGTGGGGGTGCTGCCTTCATCTCTCTGCATTCCTGGGGAGTCAGAACCTCTGGATGAATGCAGCTGCTGCAGGGCTAGAGCCTGGGCCAAATCTAGGGAGAAATTGGGGAAAATTTCCATTTTTCTATGCTTGGCTCGGTACCAGAGGGCAGATTCTGGGGCTCTTGTATCCCTTGTGGCCACTGCTGTGGTGAGTCCCTTGGGCTGCCCAGGGACAAGCATCCCTTCTGGAATGCATTCATTTGTCTGTGTCCCAGGCAGGATTCTGGGAGAATGGGCTTCTTAATGTCTGCAGAGAGGCTGAAGTGAAGTATGTGGCCCCCTTCCAAAACCTTTATGAGACAGCAGGAGTGAGCAGGGTGGTAGGGAG
Organism: Poecile atricapillus; assembly: GCF_030490865.1. Lineage (NCBI taxonomy): Eukaryota > Metazoa > Chordata > Aves > Passeriformes > Paridae > Poecile > Poecile atricapillus. The sequence goes on from NC_081275.1 coordinate 6,300,093, forward strand.
CCATCATCGTCGCAGCCAAGTAAGAAGCTCATCTCATATAGCCCCCACCATATAAACAGCAGCTTCTCTCTGGCTGCTGGGGCAGCCAAGAGGAGTTTCTCAGCTCCAAGTGTACATCCTGCTGCTCCACATCCCCAACCAGACTACCAGAAGCTTCACTTTCTTCTTTGTAGCAAGAGTTCCTTAACTCCCTGAGGTCTGTTTATAAAAAATGAAACAACCATCCCCTTTTGTTCTGGAGCATGGCTTGGAGCACCCAGAGCTGCTTCTGGTAAGTCTGGCCCCAGCTGAGCCTCAGGGTTGTGTTGTGCTGGATGAGTATGTGGGATGTTGGGCATCATTGCTCATTTGCTACAAATCTCTAATTTAAGAGCATCAGGGGTGGGGGTTGTATCTCCGCTCAGCTCTGCAGCAGATGGGATCAGTGCCCTTCCTGAGCCAGACGTGCCCTGGGGCTGCCAGTATGGTTGCATTTCCTTCCCTTTTATTTTTTTTAGTCTGAAGTTCCTCTCTAAAGAGCTGCATGGAGTTGCTAATGCCAAAACCAGCTGAGGGGGAGGTAGAGCCGTGACCTCCTTCCTGCAGGCTGGGAATGCTCTTGTATTGTGTGATCACTGGCAGCAGGGATGCTCTAATTCTGCTGTTGGGAGCTCCCATGGACACAGCTGATGCTTTTATCACTCTTTCCCACTTCCAGCCCACAGAAGGATGCACAGGCTCCTTTGGGGCAAAAATTGGTGCTCTTCATGGCAATGGCTATGCTTTTTGCTCTTCTCCACACCAAGACCGTAAGGATGGCATCAGCCATGCCTGGACTGACTGCTGGAGCTGGGCTTTTATGGGAACTTCTCTTCAGGAAGGAGATTTTCCTCCAGAGGAATAATTTGTCCAGTAATATGAAATTCAAGATGGAGTTGGGGCTTTTCTGTGACCCTGCTTGCATCCCTTAGCAGAGCTGGCTGGGCATGGTCAGGAGGGCAGTCCTGGGGTCCTGCCCTCCCAAATATCACTGGAAGGTGAATCGTCAGGCTGGTCTCTCCCTCTTTCAGAAGTTCTCTCTCCTCCTCAGGGCCATGCAGCCTGAGCCCAGTTGAAGCTTTGTCAGATGAAACTCTCCTGTGTTCCATGAGCAACAATTTTTGGTTCTTTGTGGAGTCCCAAAATGGCTTGGGTTGAAAGGGTCCTTAAAGACCATCTCCTTCCACCCCCTGCCATGGGCAGGGACACCTTCCACTATCCCAGGCTGCTTCAAGCCCCATCCAACCTGGCCTTGGACATTCCCAGGGATGGGACAGCCTCAGCTTCTCTGGGCAACCTGTGCCAGAGGCATTCCACCCTCACAGGGAAGAATTTCTTCCCAATATGCCATCTAACCCTGCCCTCCTCCAGCTTAAAGCCACTGTTCTGTCACTCCAGGCCCTTGTCCAAAGTCCCTGTCCAGCTCTCTTGGAGCCCCTTTAGGCACTGGAAAGGACTCTAAGGTCTCACTGGAGACTTCTCCAGGCTGAACATCCCCAGCTCTCCCAGCCTGTCTGCATTTTTTTTGGTCATCTTTTTCTATGTTTTTTTTTTAATTTCAGGGGATTTTTCTTCTCTGTTGCTCATCTTTCCCTCATACTTGGTGCTTCCCCACCCTGTTTATCGTGAATGAATTCCCATTTCCTGTAATTTTTCACCCACTGGTGCCATGTGGGTTTCAGAGCTACTGTTCACCCTTGGGCTGCAAAGATAGGCTGAAAAGATGGTGGTTTGGAGTAGGTGGCTTGGAACTGCTGTGCCCTGTTTGCTGGTAGGTGAGACACATTACATGAGGAGATTCAGGCTGAAACAGGGATTCCTTTCTGCACCATGCGAGTGAAGGGTGGGTTTCTTGCTGCAGGACATTACAGGTAAAACTTCTCCTGAGCTCACAAGCCCAAATGAAAGCATTAGCACAGGAGGCTGCAGCCCCTGAGGGAGCTCATGAGTCTTGGAGCTCTAATGAAGCCCTCTTTGCTGGCATGGCTGGGGCACCTAGTGAGCTTAAAGGCTTTGGTGCCTTTACCAGATGGTTTGGAGCATATCCACGGTGTATCTGCAGCACACGAACCTCCGAGAGGGATCATCCCTGTGGCCCCAGGGCTGCTCACCCTCCTGCACAAGCAACTTGGAGCTGTGTTTTTTGGGACATCCCACATGAAGGGAAACCTTGAGTGAGAACAAGGGCGGGGAGCACTTCTGCTAGGGCAGCTGCAGGACACGGGTTGAGTTCCAGAGGTTTGCAAGGGGCTCTGGCATCACATGGTGCCATAATCACCCTCACAGAGGAGCTAAGGAGGTGGCAGGGGCTGGCAGGGATCTGGTAACAGAGCCTCACAGTGCTGACCTGCTGGGGACGGCATTTGCTTTCAGCCATTTGCATTTGCAGCCAGAGCCCTGGAGTTGCCCCAGTCCAGGATAACTGGGACTGGGGTCCAGCTGTGCTTCAGTCCTTTCTTGAATTTGCTTCCTGCATTTGTTGATGGTGATGGGAGGGTGACAAATCCAATGGAGCAGGGATGCTCTGGGTGTCTGTTGTGGGTGGCTGAGCTGAAGTGTGCTTGGGGTGGGAAGGTGTGAAGGATGCCCATCCATATTGTGCTGCAGGGCTTTCTCTGTCTACTGTCCCTGTGGCCTCTCTCATCTGGTGCTGCCAACAGTCCCCAAAATTGCTGGTTATGAAGCTTTCCATATTTGCTTGGGGGTGGTAAAGCTGTTGTGGGAAGGGTTGAGTTTAGTTCCTTCAGTTCAGGCTTTCTGCTGGCCAAAAACTTGCTTTTTTTGATTAAGAAAAAGAACCTGGAGCCAGCACAGGGTGTAAAAGCTCCCTTGAGCTCAAAAGCTCAAGCCTCAAAAGATGGCAGCTTCTCCATCCCTGCAGTGTTCAATCACCAGTGCCAAGGCAAATTTCTCCCACGCTGCTTGGGCATGAGCAGCCCAGTATTTCCCAAGTGGGAGAGGAGAGTGTTTCTGCTGGCAGAGACAGTGTCCTGCTTTCAGTCCTAGCTCCTTCCGTGCCCACCATCACACCACCTTGTACTACCAGCTACTTTCTGTGATCCCACCAGTAGGCTGAAGGCAGCATCCCAGTGGCTGCATGGCTGGGACAAGACACAATCCTTGATGGAAGTGTATGGGATTTTGCTTTGATTTCACAAGTCCTCCACAGAGGAGGAGGAGGACCAGGATGTGTTGGGTCAGAGCTGACCCTGCTCAAAAGTGGGAGGATGCAGGAGGGAGAAACAGAGCATGCTAATCCCAGCCCTGGTTTAATTTTGGTGATTCCAGGCAGAGCATCCAGCAGGATTGAGTTTTCCAGTGCTCTTTGTCCTGTGCCAGAGGACAGCTCCTCTTTGGGAAGGATCTGTGGGTGGGTTTCCATAACTGGGGGGTGATTGGAAAGCTCTGCCTGTGTGATTTCAGGTCCATAGGTGGGTACCAAAACCTGAGGAACATCTCTGAAAGGAGTCAGCCATAGCTGTGCCATGGCTACTGAGGGCAATGCAGGAGAGCAGGCCCTGGAAAGGATGGGGACATTTCCAGTCCCTCTGGGATACTCCTCTAGAGCAGCCTCCTGCGAGGATTTGGTTTGCTCTGTGGAATACCAGCTTGGGAAAAGGGATTCATTGATCCAAACTTGTTTCCCCCCCTCCCAACTCCACATCTATCCTGGGGTCAGGAATACTGAATGCTCCTTTCAGTGCCCAGGAGCCTATCCAAGCATCACAGCCAATGTCATGGACCCAGTTAATCCCCAATTCCATAGAAATAAGGGAAAGAAAAGTGTATTTTTGGTGAAGCACAGCTTTGCTGCCTTGTGTTGAGCTCATGCAGGTCACCCCCCAGCTCCTTCCCAGCAGTGCACAGCGAGCAGTTTTGCACAGCAGTTTTGCTGGAAGAACTGGGGGGGTGGCAGGGCTGAGCTGGTGCTGGAGCTTTCCCATTCCTCCATGGCCCAGCTGACTCTGGGGACACACAATGCGTGGCCTCTCCTGCCTTCTTCAAGCCAAGGGACTGAGCTGCTTGCAGCATGCAGGGGCTGTCCAAATCACATAGCCTATAATTTCCTACCTCCAGCTCTTCTGTTTTTAGAATAAAATGGTATTTTGTACTTCTCTGGCCCTGGGCCTGCCCCCTCCAGTCTGGATGGCTTCCTTGAACATGGTGCCACTGCAGGGCCACTGGTGAGTGTGGTGCTGCCAGCCCCAGCATGGCACTGAGCACCCTGGCACCGATTCCTGAGCTACTCCTGGTCTTCTCCAACCTGATTTTAATTTTTTCTTGCAAAACAGGGTTCACAGGTAACAGTGAAGGGTGTCCTGTTGGCTGATGCTCCCTGTGGTGATGCTCATGGTAGAGCAGCTTTTTCTCTTCTAAGGAGCGAAGCGCTGGTGTTTGGCTCCTTGCAGAGGAGCCACTCTGGCATCAGGTTGTGCCCCTGGGAGGCCTCATCTTGCTCCAGTGGGTCACAGCTACATACAGCTACACAGCCCAAACCTGCTTAAAGACCCCCATATATCTGGTGCTGGAGGGGCTGCACTGTCCTCACTGTAGGCAGGAGGGGGAGAGCAATGGGCTGGGTGTGGCATGGGTGGTGCTGACATGGGGAGAAGGTGTTTGGTGGAGGATGAGCTGGTTTCCCACTGTCCATGTCGGGATCAGGCCAGTTCCAACTGGAGAAACACCAGCATCAGCTTAAGGAACCTGAGCTTCAGCCAGCCAGAATCAGCCCTATCTAGATTTTTTGCTTATTTTCTCACTTGACATGGTTTTTAAAATACTTTCAGTGAAATGAAATGTTTCCCTTAAATTAAATAAAGCCCCGCAAACAGGCTTCACTTTTGTTTATTTGACATCATGAAATAAATGTCATCTGGGCTGGGGAAGGGGCCTCTGATATAATTTCTGTCCCAGAACTAGGTCAATGCTAGAACTCCCAGAAGAAATGGGAATGTCTGTCTTCCTCCACTTCTTTTTCTCTTTCATGCATAGGGCAGAGAAGTTCTGTGAGCCAAGATGTTTGTTGCTTGAATGTGCCAGAGCTGCCTGTAACAACAGAGCTGGGGCAGGGTGAGGAAAGTAGGAAAGGAGAAGTAGGAAATGAAAACCTTTTCAGCCCAAAACATTCATACAATGGCAAAAAAACCAAAGCAAACCAAAGCCAAATATAGTGGGGTCTGTGAGTTCACTTGGACTTCTGGTGAATGTTTGTGGTGGAAAAAATGGGAGGTTCTGTAACAAAAAAAGAACATCAGATGGTGTTGATGTGGTGCTTTGGGAAGATTCTTGCTGGGCTGTTGGGGCAAAAAGAGACAGTGAGAAGCCCTGAGGTAGCTTTTCAGCTCAGAAACATTCATTTGAAGAAATAAAGTGTCTTTTAAACATGACACATCAACTGGAGCAGCATGTCCCAGCATAATTTCTGGGTTCTGGGATTTACTGGTTTATACAGGTTTTGGGATAAAGTCATAGGGTGGGGTGGCCCCAGTGATGCTGGGGGTTAGGGAATTTCCTTGGGGATGCATGTCTGGCCCGTGGCAGCAGGCAGGATTGTGGAACATGTGTGGATTTGGGATTGATCTGGGCCTGTCTTCCTTCAACTGGTTGTACCTCTGTCTGCTGGTAATGATTCTCCTTACTTTGCTTCCATCTCCCAGTTCCCGGGCTTCCAAAGGGTCCTGACATGACATTTTGTATTTGCTGGGGCTGGGGCTGTGCAGGCATTTTCCTTCACATGTTGGGAGACCTTCCCCAGCAGTTCCTGTTTGCTCTGCAGTTTTTAGCAGGTCCCCAAATGCACATAGTAGTGACGGATGTGCTGTTTCCCTGCTCTGTTTTTCTCCACCTGGAGCAGATGGCTGGAGCCAAAGCCACTGGCTTCTCTAGCGCTGGCATCATTGCAATGCCTGGGAATGCTGCAGCCAAGCGCTGCCCATGGGAGGTCAGTCTTGAACAGCTCAAATGTTGCAGTTAGAGAGGGTGAGCACTTTGTGCTGGTTCCAAGCCATCCTTGGTGATGCCATGCTGGATACAGACACCCACCCATGCTACTCTGCCCAGAGCCCACCACTGGGGATGGGCGCTGGGGCAAACCCTGAGTCAGTGCTGAAGGGAAGTGGTGGTCCCCAGCATCCCAGGTGCTGTGCTCAGGGATGCTTGCCAAAACTTGTTTTGCACAGAGCCAGGATGTTCTGTCAGGGCTCAGGACCATGCATGGTACATAGAATCCCCAGTGATGCTTTTACCCTTTCCATTTGTTCTCTCCCCAGACTCCAAAGTTTTTCTTATCTACAACACTGGCACACAGGACTGCCTGGAGACCAAGGACTCGCTGGTGCGACTGGCCAAGGGCTGCAACGCCAGTGCCCCAGCCCAGCAGTGGAAATGGGTCTCCCGAAATCGCCTCTTCAGTGTAGGGGCCATGCAGTGCCTGGGGGTGTCATGGCATGGGGCCAACACCACGGCGGGGTTGCACCTCTTGGCTACCTATGAGTGCGACCGCGAGTCAGTCAACATGCGCTGGAGCTGCCGTGGGCTTGGGGAGCAGCTCTCACAGCATCTAGGTGCCCACTTGGGCAATTCTTCCCTGGACAGGGGGGATCAGGTGCATGGCTCACAGTGGAGGACATATGGCACCGAGGAGGATCTGTGCTCCATGCCCTACTCTGGTAATGCTTCCTTGGGCATTATTGTTATCCTGTATCCCAGACCAGCCCCAAAACATGAGCTGAGGCTGTGGTGCTACAGCAATTGGGTCCTGCCTGGGAAGCTCAGTCCCAGGCAGGATCAGGGCGATGGGGAGTGGGAAACCTCTGGGCACCTGTCACCCTATGACAGCACCCCATAACCACCTACACTGGGCCAACCCGCACCCTTCACCCCAAATCTCCCTCCAGCCCCCATAGACGTATCCTCAAGCAAGGGCTCCTCTTTTCTCTCAGAGATTTACACCATCCAGGGCAATTCACATGGGAAGCCCTGCACCATCCCCTTCAAGTATGACAACCAGTGGTTTCACGAGTGCACCAGCACGGGGCGGGAGGATGGGCACCTCTGGTGTGCCACCACCCAGGACTATGGCAAGGATGAGCGGTGGGGCTTCTGCCCCATAAAGAGTAAGTAGGGGGACACATCCCATGGGAAAAAGCAAAAACTCCATGCCAATCCCTCTTGGGGACTTCCAGGCTTCTCCCTTCCCCCTGCAAGCAGTGCTGCCAGAGCAGCAAGTTACTGGCATTTACTGGGTGGTAATTGGGAGGGGTTTTTGTGTCTGGTGTTGGGTGCTCACCATGCTCATCCCCACAGGCAATGACTGTGAGACCTTCTGGGACAAGGACCACCTCACAAACAGCTGCTACCAGTTCAACTTCCAGTCAACACTGTCGTGGCGGGAAGCCTGGAACAGCTGTGAGCAGCAAGGCGCTAACCTGCTGAGCATCACAGAGATCCATGAGCAGACCTACATCAATGGTGAGATTCTCACAGCCTGGCTGTGCACTCCTCATGTGGGGCAGAGCTGATGGCACTGTGGGCATTGCCACTGCCAGTTTGCTCTGCCTGCCCCAGGTTTGGAGGGGTGACAAGCTGGGGACTGAGCTGGGCTAGGGGGACTGATTCTACCCCTCTGGCTGTGTTGGCTCCAGGTCTGTTGACTGGATACAGCTCCACGCTATGGATTGGGCTGAATGACCTGGACATCAATGGAGGCTGGCAGTGGTCAGACAACTCACCCCTCAAGTACCTCAACTGGGAGAGTGGTGAGACAGGGGAAGTTGTGGTGGTGATGGGGCCTGAGGAACACTCTGTGACCACTAGAGATGGCCCCATGGCAGGGGAGGTGGTTTGGGCTGCTGCAGGGTATCCCCCTGCTGCATGGGGACAGAGAGCCCCAGGGGCCTGTGTAACAGCCTGGGACACCTGTGGAGCTAGAGCAGGGATACAGGGTGCTAAGGGGGAATTGGTCCTCTGCAAACACTTGTTGACCCTGTGGATAACCTGGGTTGGCATTCCTTGTTTGGTGGGTTGCTGCATCCCTGCTTATTGCTGGAATGTGGCTGAGGAATGGTCCCCAGCTGCAGACACCCATCCCTAACCCTGGTACTTAGAGGGAAGAGGGCCCACTGGTCATGCCTTGCACTTGGGGGAATGTAGTTATATCCTCAAAGGAGGTTTGAGGACAGATGGATGGGAGCAGTTCAGGTCTGGTACTTTGACCCCCTGACTGCTATCAACATTTCCAGGTAAAACAGTGACCTTTAGGTTCTGATGCATTGAGGCAGTATAAATAATTCTGGACGTGTTGGAGCCATGTCTTCTTCATGCAAAATAACAAAATTAAAGGGGTTTTACTGGTGTTGAAACAGGGAGAGCTGCATTGATGGCTCTTCCCTGGCTCCTCAGTAGCCTGTTCCCTCCTTATCCCACTCTCCAGACCAGCCTGACAACCCCAGTGAGGAGAACTGCGGGGTGATTCGCACCGAATCATCTGGGGGATGGCAGAACCGTGACTGTGGCATCGCCCTCCCCTACGTCTGCAAGAAGAAGCCCAATGCCACGGCTGACCCCTTCCTGACAGGTGAGCAGGGGATGACCAGAATTGGGAATGGGCAGCTCTGTAACCCATCTAGGCATGCTCCCACTCCAGCATGGTCAGGGAATGCTGCCTGACAGGTGCCCATTGTGTTCTCAGCTTGCTGGTGTCCTAGGTGTGCAGAGCAGGGCTTGAGCTCCCTAGATTTAGGAAAAGTCATCCCCAAGGAACATTTCCAAGAAGTGCTTGGTGCCATTCCAGGTGTGGTGATAAGGGAGGGATGGAGAGCAACAGGTCCCTGTGGTCCCCAGAGGAGGGGATGCTCTCTGCTCTGCCCTGCCCTCATTTCTCTGCAGTCAGAAGGGATTTTTTTTTTTTGTCCCTGGAGCTCAGAAGCCACCATTCCCCCACCTTGCACTGCTTGTTATATTTTGGCCGTGGCTTTCCCAGTGTGGCTTTGGCTTGGTCTGCTGAGGACCCACAGGACTCTGGTCCTTTCCCTGCCAAGGAGAGGGCTGGATAGCTGGGCAGGAGCCCTCAGGCTACCTTGTGTTCTGCCAGACTCGTGGTCAGAGGTGAAGGTGGACTGCGAGCCCAGCTGGCAGCCCTTCCAGTCCAACTGCTACCGGCTGGTAGGAGAGAAGAAGAGCTGGCAGGAGGCAAAGAAGACCTGCCTGCGGAGCGGGGGTGATCTGGTCAGCATCCACACCTTCTCTGAGCTGGAATTTGTCACCAAGGAGATCAAGCAAGGTAAGGAGGATCTTGCTGTGCCAGCAGCCCCATTCCTGTCTTATGGGGTTCATGGAAAAGTCCCTGGATGTACTGGAGGCTGCAGAGCTGACTTTGTGGTTGTGCAGGGAGCGGAGGTCCCAGGCTGGGAGTTGCTGTGTTCCTTGGAGGAGCCCATAATCTTGGTGCATCCTCCATCCAACAAATGTAAAAGCTGTTCCTGCAGCCTACAGTGTGCTGAGTCAAAACTACATAGCTGCAGCTGGGAATGGTGCTATTCTCAGCTGGTTAATGTAGGAAAAGATGGGAGAAAAATTCCTGCTGGACTTGCTGGAGGAGGCCAGCAAGGAGGTATAGGAGACTGGAGGAAGGAGAGGAAGTACTTCTGCCCCTAGGCTGGGAGCAGACTGGGATGTGCTGGAAAGGAATGCTTGAAAACTATTAGTTCACTGGTCCTGAACCTGTAGGCTTTTACTCCCATACTGCTAGCCCCACTCTGAAAGCTGCAGGCAGATGTCCCTGTGTTTCCCACTCTGGGGATGCATGTCCTTGTATTTCCCACCCTGGGAGTCCATCCTTTGCAGACAGGACCTGCCCCGACCTGACCTGTTCTGTCCTGTCCTGTTCGGTCCTCTCCCGCCCACTGACACAAGGAGGTCAGGGCTGAGCCCTGAGTGGGTTTTGGCAGATGATGTGCAGAGACCAGTCTCTGACTCTCATGAGGGCTGAGGTCACCGGGAGGTTCTGCACAGGGTCAGCCAGGAGGAGTGAATTTTACTCCCTCCCTTTCTGTCCTGACAGATGTGGAGGAGCTCTGGATTGGCCTTAATGACCTGAAACTGCAGATGAACTTCGAGTGGTCAGATGGGACACCTGTGAGGTTCACATACTGGCACCCCTTCGAGCCCAACAACTTCCGTGACAGCCTGGAGGACTGTGTGACCATCTGGGGACCAGTGAGAACCTGGATGGGATGGGATGGGGGGGTTATCCTGCACCTCTACAGGGAGCACCACAGTATCCTCATTGTTGAAGAAGGCATTCCTTGGGAGTGTCTCCAGTTGGGTTCAGCCTAGTTCATCTGAGTCGTTGGGATGGGAGGAATCCATCTCATCATCCTTGGGGATTTGGTGTAGGGAAGGAAAGTCTTTGCACCTAAGATAGGAGTGGGGACATTCCCCACGCTGTCAGACAGGCTCATTGCCACTCCTCCTCCCACCCTGCAGGAAGGGAGGTGGAATGACAGCCCCTGCAACCAGACCCTGCCATCCATCTGCAAAAAGCCTGGTCGGGTGAGCCAGGAGAAGGAGGAGGAAGACCATGGATGCCGAAAGGTGAGGGGCACCTGGGGTGGCAGTGGCTCTGGCTGCTCCACGTCTCTGCATGGTGCTCGAGGCTTCACCTTTCCTTGAAACCATTTTGGGGAGCTCCAATGAGCAGCACCCAGAGCAGCTGGTCTATGCCTGAGAGCTGCTGAGCCCCTCACTGCCATGGTGGAGGAGTCAATGGGAAGAAATTGGGACACAGAGCACATATGTTCGTGCACATTGTCCAAGATCCTATCAGGCAGCTTTGGCTACCAGCAGGGATGTTCATTTTTCCCCCCTTACCTCTCTTTGTGCGAAAATACAGGAGCACGTGGGAGCCTGGCAGGATGGAGGTGGCTGCCAGCCCTATGCTTTGACATGATGGCAGGTTGCCTCCTCTGGGCAGGGCATAAGCATTCTGGGGACACCAAACCAGCGGATTCTCACTCAGCCCATTCCCTGCCTCAGTTTCCCCAGCTGCCACATGGGGCTCAAGCCACCCTGTTCCCACGCTTGCTGGGAAGTGGCTTTTGTGGTTCTCTGCAAAGCCTCCAAGCACTGAGTCTGGCAGCACTGTGGCTCTTCAACCTCTCCCAGCCTTTCAGAGCCGGTCAGTGTGCTTGGAACCTGGCTAGCAAGCAGCTGCTTCAGGCCAGCTCCCAGAGGTGCTGCTGGGCTCTTCCTGTATCCTTGCCCCATTTCCAGCAGCTGCTTGGCTCTGCCAGAGCTTGGGGGAGTACAGCAGCTAGGAAGGCTGCCATGCAGTGCCAGATTTAGGCCTGGCAGGCTGCCAGATATAGCTGGAAGAGCCCCAGTGTCTGCAGGTGCTGGAGATGAGACATTTGGTAGCAAAGTTCTGATACCACATATCTGTGTGTCCCCAAAGCACTCCTGGAGTCTCTGTATGCAGATTTAACTCCCTCCTGGCTCTCCAGCCACAGTCTTATCCTGACCCTGGGTGCCCAGCAGACATGCACTGGCAAACAAACTGTGAGGGACAAATGAACCAATGCAAGGGACAAATGAAGCAAGAACCATCCTTCCTCTACTTACTCATTCTCAATGACGACTTTTGCCACCCAGAGGCAGAAGCTGGTGGAGAGGAAGCACATCTTGCTCAGGGGTTTGGTCCTATCCACTCCAGCCTCTCTGCTGGTTTTTCATGGTGGCCTTGCTGGTTTTTCCTCCCCTTTAAAAATCTCCTTTATGTTAGGAACAGCCTTAAAGGAAGCAATGAAAGATAGAGGTTTGGGCAATGGGAAAGGCAGATCAGGAGAGGGATGTGAGGGCACACCGAGGAATTGGAAGCTGGAGGCAATAGATGGGGTTGGGGATCCTGTTTTGGGCTTCTTTTGGATAACAGGGACTTGCTGTGGTGCTCAGTGTGTGGAAGTGCACCCTCTTATTAGGGTGTTAAGAGTGCTGAGGCTGGTGCTGGTTGGGGATCTATCTGGGGACATTGCACTGACCCAGGACAGACCCCTTTCTTGGCTGCTCAGTTGCATCCATGCTGTTTCAGAGGAACCCAGCTTATGGGTCTGTGCCTGGATTTGCCAGCTTTGGAGAAAGGCTGTAGGAGCAGGAACTTTGGGGAAAAAGTGGGATTTGCTGTTGTTTTAATTTCCCAAAGCTGCTTTCCTGCTTCCCTCCCCACTATGCTGATGACACTTCCTCTGGCATGTGCCCCCCACTATCTTTCCAATGCCCAGAGGACCCAGCAGTAGAACCCTAGTGATGCTTCCCCTTCCAGGGGGTCCCTGAGCCTGGGGCCACTTGGCTTCATGGCTGAACCACTTTACCCTTGTGAAAGATATATGTACCCTCTTGCAGATGAGCCCCCATGTCCCTCCCCACTTTGCCACCACCACTGCCAGCCCCAGGGCCACCCTGCTCCCTGCTCTGGCAGAAAACAATCACTATTGTGTCTCAAACCCCAGAGAGACTCCAACATCAACAAGGCAGGAGATTAAAGCTGGCTGCAGTGGTACTCGCTTTGGATTCAGCCCTGCAGTGTAAAGAGTAGGACTGTGTTCCCCTGCCTGCACCCCGGCCGGGAATGGACGCTAGCAGGGACAGCTGTTTTCCCAGCTTTGACGCTGCCTGGGTGCTTTCCCTGTAGCCATGTCCTCTGAGGCCAGGGGCTTGTTAGAGCTCAAAGCTGAGCGGGATCAAGCTGGGGTAGCTGGGGGCAGGAAACCTCCCAGGAGAAGGCAGAGGCAGTGGTAGGGAACTTGGGATGTTGCTCATGCCCTGGGATTGCTCCTATCCTTCGGAGGAGGTCCAGGTGGACAGTGCTGGATGTTCCCTGTCACCCATCCCCAGGGCTGGAAGTGGCACAGCCCGTCTTGCTTTTGGCTGGGTGAGGACCGTGTCCCCTACAGCGATGCTCGCAAGACGTGCTCTGACTACAGCTCCACGCTGGTTACCATCACCAACAGGTCAGTGCTATGCCAGTGGTGGTGGGTTTGCCCCAAAACGAGCCCTGCAAGGTGGAGAGTGACTTCCAAAGGCTGGACCATCATGGTCAGGCTGCATTGCCCACTCGCTGTCCCTCCAGGTTCGAGCAGGCATATGTGAGCAGCCTCATCTATGGCTGGGATGGGGAGTATTTTTGGACAGCTCTGCAGGACATCAATGGGACAGGTGCCTTTCACTGGCTGAGCGGTGATGAGGTGATGTACACTCACTGGAACCGCAACCAGCCCGGTAAGGGATGGGGGTGGGATGCGGACTTCCCCTTTATGGAGGGCGGGGCTGGTACTGCCCCCCAGCACAGTCCAACCCTAAGGCTGGCATCTCCCCTGCTCTTGTGAGTGCTCCAGGTTACAACAAGGGCGGCTGCGTGGCCTTGGCCACCGGCAGCTCCATGGGGCTGTGGGAGGTGAAGAACTGCAGCACCTTCAAGGCCAAGTACATCTGTCGGCAGAACTTGGGCACCCCAGTCAATCCTGAACTGCCCAGTCCTTTCCCTACACCCAGCATTACTGCCACCTGTCCCCCAGGATGGAGCACCGACCCCAAACTCCGTCACTGCTACAAGGTGAAGGGGGGTTGGATAGGTTGGTGTGGGAATACACGTGCCTCCCCAGTGCAGGGGAATGAAGGGGAACATTTTGGTGCTTGCAAGAGGCACCCTACAACCCTGGATGGGGCTGGATGGCAGCACTGTGCCCTGGGACGTGGCTGCCTGTGGGTGGGAACAGTGCTCTGCTCCTGTTCTGCTGCTGAGCCCATCCATGCTGTGGGTTCTTTCCCAGATATTCAGTTTCGAAAAGCTGCAAGAGAAGAAGACGTGGATCGCTGCGCAGGAATTCTGCCAGGATCTGGGGGCCCAGCTGCTCAGCCTAGGCAGCTACGAGGAGGAGCACTTTATCACCAATACCCTCAACAAGATTTTTGGGTGAGAGACTGGTGGCATTGGTGTGTATCCCATTTCCAGAGTGTGCTTGCCATGAGCCCACAGCCCTCTTGGTGCTCTGGCACATGTGGATGGATGGATGGATGGATGGATGGATGGATGGATGGATGGATGGATGGATGGATGGATGGATCTCTGTGAACACAGACTGGTATACAGAAGGTGCATCAATTGGTGTGGCTGATGTGGGAGATGTGCAGGAAGTTCAGTGTAATTTGGGGATGGAGCTTGGGTTTAAAGTGGCTCCAGCCCTGACACAGAATGCCTGTTATCCCAGTATCTAACTTCAAGTGTGTGGGGATGTCAGGCTTTGAAAACAAACAGAAAAGGCTCAGAGTATAAATTTGTATATAAATATGAACCCCTCTGGTTTGAAGGGGGTCATGTACTCACCTGTCACTTTGGCTCCCCATAGGGAGTCAGAACCAGAGCTTCACGAGCAGCACTGGTTCTGGATTGGCCTGAACCGGCGGGACCCTGCTGGGGACCTGAGCTGGAGGTGGAGCGATGGGCTGGGGGTGAGTCCGGGGCAGCATTTGGGTTGTGGGAGGGACAAATCTGGTGCTTGTGGAAATGCCCAACACTGCCCATCTCTCTCAACCCCCAGTTTTTCTACCACAACTTTGACCGCAGTAACTATGATGACGATGACATCCGGAGCTGTGCAGTGCTGGATCTGGCCTCCCTGCAGTGGATGCCTATGCAGTGTGAAGCCCAGCTGGACTGGATCTGCAAACTGCCCAAAGGTAACTGGCAAAGGGGTCCCCAAACCCATCAGCTATGACTGACGTGGAGGAGTGTGGGCTCTGGGGTAGTGGAATCCTTGGGAGGAGGGAGGGTGATTCCTAAATCAGGCACTGGGAAAGGTGCTGTCAATTTTGGGGGAATTCAGGAGGGGCATCCTGCCATTGTAGTCCATGTATGGTTTGCAGAGAAGCATCCCAGTCTGCACCCCACCGACAACTACTTCTTGCCCTTTCTCCAGGTGCTGATGTGAAGGAGCCAGAGATCACAACCCAAGGTGTGTTGGCCACAGCCTTTTGACACAGTCACAGGCTATTCTAAATTGGACAGGACCCGCAAGGACCATTGAGTCCAGCTCCTGGCCCCGCACCCCAGCAATCCCACCCTGATTGCTTAGAGTGTTGTCCAAATGCTCCTTGAGCTCTGTCAGCCATGGAGCCATAGTTACTGCCCTGGGGAGCCTGTTCAGTGCCTGACCATCCTCTGGGGGAAGAACCTTTTCCTATTCAACCTCAACCTCATGTCAGGCATAGACCACCTGAGGTCTTCAGTGGGTGTCTGCTGCAGTGTTATTCAGAGAAGGACGGATCCTGGGCAGGGTTGTGGGAGGGAGGGGAACCCAGGCATCCTGCTGCAGCTCTGCTGCAGGAGAGGGCAAAAGGAAAGCAGCCCAAGAGCACCAAGGCAAGAACCAAGGGTGTCAGCCTCAGTGTGACACTAGTCCCTGCCTGCAGGCAGCAAAGAATGGGTGAAGTACCAGGAGGCCGAATACAAGTTCTTTGAACACCACTCAACATGGCTTCAGGCACAGCGCATCTGTAGCTGGTTCCAAGCTGAGCTGACGTCAGTGCACAGCAAGGCTGAGCTGCACTTCCTGGGCCAGAACCTGAAGAAGGTACCAAGGGAACAGGAATTTCCCAGGGCTCTGGTGGGCTCTGCTGCCTTGTGGGCTGCTCTTCCTTGTCTTCTTCCACCCTTTTCTGGAGGGACAATATTTGGGAGCGCTGGGCTTTGCTGGGGTCATGATGGACTTATGTGGTGGCGGGTCCTGATGCCTGGGGGTGGGTTGGGGCTCATCAAATCGATGTTTTTTGCCTTGCTTTTGCAAGCTGGGGAAGGGTGTCTGATTCCCATGGCAGCCTCAGCTGCCTCCAAAGACCCCCCCCCGGTCCCTGAAAGGCACTGATATGTCCTCTCTGGGCATGCAGTTCTCCAGGGGTCTGGAGCAGCACTGGTGGATTGGGCTGCACACCTATGAGAACGATGGGAGGTTCAGGTAAGTCACAGACACCCACTGTATCCCTGGATGTCCCCACACTACAGTCACCATCACATTCCCACACTATGTTCCTGCATGTCCTTAAACTACTGTCCCCACCTCTCAGAGTGCTGTGACTCAGCAACTGCATCTCAGGGGTCTCATCCTGGGGTGCTGGGCTGGAAGTTCCTCACTCAAGAGGGCAGTGGTGGGACATGCTTCCAGTTAGGGCATTCAAGTGGTCCCATTCACCAAGTCACTGCTCAGCCTCGTGCTCCTCCTGATGCTGTTCCAGGTGGTCTGATGGCTCCCTCCTCAACTTTGTCTCTTGGGCACCAGGCAAGCCTCGGCCCATCAGCAAGGACAGGAAGTGTGTGTACATGACAGCCAGCCGAGGTGAGGGCAGGGCAGGGCTCTGCATGGGGCTCTCTGGCTGGGGCACCAGTACCGGTGCAGAGGGGCATCATGCCCAGCCTGTCCCTCCCCACAGAAGACTGGGGGGACCAGAAGTGCATGACAGCGCTGCCTTACATCTGCAAGCGGAGCAACGGGACAGCTGTGAAGCCATCCCTCTCTCCAGTACCTGCTGCCACAAGTGGGGGCTGTCCCCAAGGCTGGCTGCCCTTCCTCAGCAAGGTACTCCTGGAGGGAGAGGGGATGGCTACTTCCAGGTCTTCCACCAGCCCTGCAGAGGCAAAGAGGGGGTGACTGCAAAATGGCAGGATGGAGAGGGATGCCTGCATATTTTGTGGGGAGTGCTGTGGGATGAATTTACAGGGATGCTGGGTGATGTGCTGTGGGATGGGGAAGGTGAGGTGTGTGCACAGGTTTACAGGAGAGATGTGGGAGGGCCAGAGGGCTTGAGGAGTGGCAGGCATGGGGGTGTGAAGGGGAGAAGGACCACTGGGGAAGAATGAGGCTGCAGAGGGTGGCTGGGTGGGGAGGGTGCATGGCTCAGGGTTGGGGGCAGCTGTATCTCCTGGCCCATCCTGTGCCCCTGCCTGTGCAGTGTTTCAGCTTCAATGGTCACAACAAAGGCGAGACAGTGAAGTGGCCAGAGGCAAAGCAAGTATGTGAGAGCCAGGGCGCCATCCTGGCCACCATTGCCAGCCCCCTGGAGCAGGGTAGGTTTCCTCTGCTGCACCACCGCACCAGGGTTCTACCTGCCAGGGGTGGTCCTCAGTGTTTCACCTGTCACTTGCAGCCTTCATCACATCCATGCTGCCCAACATCTCTTTTGACCTCTGGATTGGCCTGCATGATGCCCAGGGGGAGTTCCTGTGGTTGGAGGGGGAGCCACTGCAGCACATGAGCTGGGCACCTGGAGAGCCTTCAGGCTGCAGCTCCTCCAGCCCCCGTGACAAGCCGGTGAGGGAGATTCCCCATAGCACCCCTGTCCCTCAGGAAGTTCTCAGCATCAGGCCCAGACTTCGATAAGGAAGGATTTAGTGGGCTGGGGTGTCTCTCCAAGGGTAGTGCAGGATGCAGCCCTTCAGGGTGGGGGGTCTCTGGCATGGGGATCACTGTGGTGTAGGACAGTAGTGCTAAGGGCAGTGCTGACCTTGTGACTTGGCTGTGCAGACCAACTGTGTTGTGGTGTGGCATGGCTCACCCCCTCTCTTCACGGGACGCTGGGATGACCGGAGCTGCCTGGAGGAGAAACATGGCTATGTCTGCCAGCGGAGCATAGGTAGGAAGGTAGCTGGGGAACAGCCTCAGCTCTCTTGGCTGGGGATGTGCCACGGCCACCCTGGTGCCCCATGCTGTGGTGGGACTGAGGAGCTTGTGGCAATGGGTTTAGCTTGGGGAGAGTTGGGAAGACAGACTTAACTTGGGCAGGTGGGTCCCTGGTCCCAGCTTTTTGTGGGGCAGCCCCAAACCTGTGCACAGCAGCTTGGCTCAGTGCATCCCACAGAGACCTGCATCTGGTGGACAGCTTCCAGGTGGAGATGGTGCTAGGGTGTCACTGCTTGTCATCCCTGGGGATGTCCCTCTGCCCTCCGCAGTTGCACCAGGATGTTGCCAGGTGCAACCAGCACAATACTGCCAGGGACAGCCTGGGTAGGGATGGATATGGGGGTGACCCACCTGCGATGCAGGAATGTCCTCTGTGCCCTCTGACCGTGTCTCTTTGCTCCTCCAGACCCGTCCCTGAGCCCTGGGCAGGCACCGTTCCCCCCTTCTCCTACTGGCACCCTTTTTTACCACAACAGCACTTACCGCATCCTGCAGAAACCTCTTAGGTGGCACGAGGCACTGCTGCTCTGCGAAACCCTCAATGCCACCCTGGCCACCATCCCCAATCCCTACAGCCAGGCCTTCCTCACGCAGGCCATCAGCAGCCTTCGAGCTCCACTCTGGATTGGGTTGGTCAATGATGAGGTGAGGGAAGGGGGCAGGCACCCAGGGCACAGTTCCCAGAGGGATCGCAGCTGCCCCCCAGGCATCTTCTCCCTGTGGTCTTCCAGGGAGGCCAGAGCTACTCATGGCTGACGGACGAGAACCTCATCTACACCAACTGGCAGGACGGGGAGCCCCAGCAGATCACTGGCTGCTCCTACATGGACATGGATGGGAGCTGGCGCACAGCTGGCTGTGACACCAAGCTGCAGGGGGCCATCTGCCAGCTCCAAACAGGTGCTGGCCAGGGGGTCTAGGGTAGTCTGAGTGGGGTGTGACCAAGGGTTGGAGATGGCATCCCACCAGGGACCTTCTGCAGCATGTCCTTGTGGGTCTGGGTGCCCCAATGTGCTGTGAGACCCCAACATCCTATGCCCCACCACACCTTTAATGTACCATGTGCTCCCCAGGTCACCCCCACACTCACAAGTGGAGCTACAGTGGCAGCTGCCCCAAATCGCTGGAGGACTCATCCTGGATCCCCTTCCGGGACCACTGCTACACCTTCCACATGGAGATCGCCCTTGGACAGAAGGATGCCATGAGGAGGTGCCAGAAAGGTATGAGGGGGCTGGGGTGGTAAAGGTGGGGTGATGCATCCTTGGAAATGGAAGAGGGTGGGATCCCCAGGACATTTGTAGGTGCAGCCCACACTGTCCCTGTGGCCATGTCTGGCCTTTTTCAGCCATCATCTTGTTGCCATTCCATGTTTGGGTTCCCCAATCATCATGTGGTTCTTGGATGAGTCCTCAGCTTTGTCCTCTTGGGTACTGCTGCTCCCTAACTCAGTCCTTTCAGTCCTGGGCTCCTCCTTGACAGTCTTCCCTCTGCAGTTGGCGGCACAGTGTTGTCCATCCAGGATGAGATGGAGAACGTCTTTGTGTGGGAGCATCTCCAGGCGTATGAGGACTTTGCCAAGGGGGCCTGGTTGGGCATGACCTTCAACCCCAAAGGTACAAAGGAAAGAATGAGGTTTGAGATACTCCCCCAGGCACCGTCATGAATTCCCACTAGGTCTGTGGTGAGCAGAGGAAGCCTTTGGTGGTGGTACCACTGAGGAGGGCTCATGCCATAGCATGACCAGGTGCACCAGTGTCTCAGGCCATGCTGGACTTACTGTGTGTGTCCTCCTCTGGCTTGGTAGGATAGGAAGCCCAAAGCCTTCTCCAAGGCACCGGAGCCTGAAGATTCAGGAAGGTGCATTGTAGCCCCTGGTCTTCCCCATCACACCTCCCCACCATAGAATCACAGAATCATAGAATGGTTTGGATTGGAAGAGACCTTAAAGCCCATCCAGTCCCACCCCCTGCCATGGGCAGGGCCACCTTCCACTAGACCAGGTTGCCCAGAGCACTGTCATACCTCCTTGTATTTTCTGAACTGGGACAAGTGGGGTGCCCTCTTCAGCCTCCTCAAGCCTAATTTTCACATTTCCTAGGTGGCACCTTGGTTTGGCATGACAACACTGCCGTAAACTACTCTAACTGGGGCCAGCATGACACGGGGCCCAGCATGCTTAGCCAGAACAGCTGCTACTGGATCCAGAGCAGCAACGGCGTGTGGCATCTAGGCTCCTGCGCAAACGTAACTATGGGGGTCATTTGCAAGATCCCCCGAGGTAGGACCCCCTTTGCTGCCCAAGGCTTCTGGGCTTATATAGGGTGTACTGGGGCTCTGAGCAGGGTGCTGCATGGCTGACACATGGCTGTCACGCTGGCAGAACCAACCACATATTTTGGATAATTCCAGTGCAGAAGCTTGTATGGGTTGCTGTTGGGGTCTGCAGGTCCTCTTTGGGCTTGGTGATGGGCTGTGCATGTCTTTGTGGCTGGGTCAGCTCCTTGGGACAGGATGAGGCCAGTGGGACAGTGGTGGAGCAGAGCCAGAGGACCACCCCAGCTATTTACCCTGTGTGGTGTGGCACAGGGAGCAGTGCAGGGTGTGGGTCCAGTGGGGCTGGTGGTGGTAAGATGGGAGGGCATCATGCACTCACCTGTCTGTGTTGCAATTGCAGTGGAGAAGAGCAGCTTTTCCAGGGCAGGTGAGTGGCACCATCAGCGTGGGCACAGTACTGGGCCTGGAAACCAGGACTAGGAACCTGTGCCACAGTCTGGCTTGTGTAAATAACTAAAGGAATGGGGTTCATGGGTAGGGAATGCCATTCCCAAGTGATTTTGGCCTTGAATTAGGACTCCCCAGCAGCAGAAGCCATCCTTCCATGAAGGTACGTGTCTGCCCAGCCACTTGCAGACTCTCCTTCCTGTGCCCACACTGCCTGGTCAGTCTGGGGGATGGCCAGCACAGCTGCTGGTAGGATCCCAAAGATCCATCCCAGGCATCTGCTGGGAAACATATATTCATACATATGCAAATGTTCACACATACTAGGAAAGACCCAGGGAGTCTGCCCAACTGCAGGAGGTCTGCCAGGGGCTAGATGTCCCCAAAGCAATCAAAGCAGATTCACAAGAGTCACAGAATATGCTGAGCTGGAAGGCACCCAGAAGCATCATTGAGTTCAACTCTTTAAGTGAAAGACTTGTACAGGAATCAAATCCACAACCTTGGTGTTATTAGCATCATGCTCAACCAAGTGAGCTAATCTCATTCCAGTCCTGCTCTTACCCACTACGGGGGAAACAGGCTACCCAGGGCAGTGGTCAGCCCCAAGACTGCCAGAGCTCAAGAAGTGTTTGGTCAGCACTCTAAGGCACAGGGTGGGATTCTTGGGGTGTCCTGGGCAGGTCCAGGAGTTGGACTTGGTGGCCTTTGTGGGTTCCTTCCAACTCAGGAAATTCTATGATTAAATGACCCTGCTCAGAAACACGGGCCCGGCTGGAGCCCCACCAGTCCCAGCCTCGCCTGCAAGCTGAGGAAGAAACAGAACCCATCTGTCTGCCTCTCAACAGCCTTTCCTCCCTGCAGCTCTGCCGGAAAATGCAACAGCCATTGCAGTGGTTGTGCTGTCGACGCTGGCGCTGTGCGCTGTGCTGGGGGTCATCTTCTTCCTGTACAAGCGCCGACAGAGCGTGGAGCGCGGCGCCTTTGAGGGTGCTCGCTACAGTCGCACCACTTCCAACCCCAGCGAATCTGCTGAGAAAAACATCCTGGTGTCCGACATGGAGATGAACGAGCAGCAAGACTAATGGCAGAGGAGACGCTGGGGATGGGGATCTGGGGAGGGGGGGACAGAGAGCATCACACACGCTATCCCCATGGCGCACGGGGCAGGGGTGGCAGGGCAGGGAGAGGGGCTGGGGTAAGGGTTGGGGAGCAACCAGGTGGGCAAGAGGAGGGAGCCAGGGTCCCTCCTGCCCCCATGTCACTGCCATCACCTCTGGGTGTGTCCCCAGTTGCCAGTGTTTTGCCTGCAGCAGCTGTGGAGGCAGTTTCAGGGCTAAAAGGTTTTGAGGGAAGTTGCTGCACAAGTGTGAGTTTTCCAGCGGCATGAACAGGCTCCAAGACACCTTTGCCTTGGGAGAAGGCAGGCGCAGGCATTCAGGGCCCTGCAGCAGGCTCTTCCCCCCCCCCCCCCCAGGAACCGAGCTGGTGTCCATAAAGACATCCTCCCGGACAAAGAGGTCTCCAAAGTTGATCTACCTCGCCTCTGTGTGCAGCAGCAAGGGCCCTGCCAGCTCCCAGCCCCACCACTGTGCCACTCCTTCCCTCTTCAGCCTCATTCCCCACCTCCAGCAGAAAGCAGAGACACTGTTGCAGCGATCTGAGCATAGACCCCACCAGGATCAGCGACGGAAACCCCCTCTCCTCCTTGGCACATTCCTAGGGCTGTGCCCAGCCCCAGTGAGGCTGTGGCAGCTTTTCTGTTCTGTAAGCCAGAGCTTGTCCCATTTTCTTTGGTGGGTGTGTCCCCTCTCTTGTGCACAGGAGAGCACCACAGCAAACTGCTGGCCCAGCCCCTCTGGTGGGAGCACCCTCAACACCCCAGACCCCACAGGAGAAGTTGGGTGCCGAGGCAGGAGATGCTGCCAGAGATCCAGGGCCCCCCTCTGTGCCTTGCCAGGCGTGGGGCTGGGGTCACTTGTCATTGGTTCCGTGCTGGGCCCAGAAGGCCAAGGATCAGTGCTGTAGGGTGGGGAGGATTTGGAAGTTTTGGTGGTTGTTTTGAAGTTGGTGGTTTGTTGGATTTTTAAGGAAATGATGGTAGCTTTTGTTGCTATACTGTACTGAGTTCGTGCTGAATATATACATTTTTTCAGACAGCTGGCTGGGGTGTGTGTGGTTGCCTGTTTCCCATGTAGGGTGTAGCAGAGGAGGAGGTGGAGGAGGAGGAGGAAGGCAGCGTGTGACTAATCTGCCTGGCTTTTGAGCTGTGCAGGAAGGAGTGGGGGTGCCTGGGACTGAGCCATCCTCCATCAGCTACATGCATCAGCATCCCTGGGATGAAGGATGCCTGGAGACAGCGAGAGTTGTTAGGTCCCCGACGAGGGTTCCCAGCTAGGAATGGGATCCAAAGAGCCCCTTGGACCTCTGAAGTGGGATGACACAGCCCTACAAGAGATGTTGCCTTTAGCCTTCTGCCTCTGAGGCTTGAATTGAGGTTGGTTTTGCTGCAAAAAGGAATAAGCAAATTTTTTAAAGTCTCTTTTTTTGACACCTGTGTGGATTTTAAAATCTGTTGATTTCACTTAAGCTGGACATTAAGTGTTTAAAAACTGTTGGGGGTGGGATGGGAGAACCAGGTACCACTGGTTTTTGTTTACTTTTTGGCAACCTACAAAAGCTGCCATGACATTTCAGGGTGAGGAAGAATCTGGAGCACATGGACCTGCCCCAGCTCCATTTATCTCTCTCAGCTTTCTCTGCCTTTATTTCCTGAGGTCCTTTCTGGTTTGGAGCAGTTGGATCTGTTCATGGCCTCATGCCCTTCTGATGTGGGAACTAGATCCTGAAAAGCTAGATGTGAATCCATTCTCATCCCCAGCAGCTGGAATTCCTGCTGCAGGGGTGCTTGGAACAGCATGCTGAGCTGGTGGGGGTGGAGGTCTAGGATTAACTCCTTCTGGATGGGCAGAGGTGTTAGGAAGTCCTAACAATTAAAGACTGAGTTTAGGATTGATGGGCGGGTGTGAGGGAAGAGCAGTACTGAGGGTGCAGCTAGGCAGTGTTGGGACTCCTTTGAAGTTGTGAGACCCTGGGCAAGGTGGGAGCAGGGTAACACAGGGCTTTATGTGTGGGATGGTGGGGAGTAATAGGTGCTGGAGGAAATTCTGTGCCATAGAGAGGCTGGGAAGGAGCTCCCATAGCCATGCAGGAGATATTAAACTTGGCTCTCACCCAGCCCAACCTGGAAGACCTTGCTTAAGAGAGTTTTCTTTTTTCTTTCCTCTGGATTACTTTGTACTTTTTCCTTCTCCTTTGCTTTTGAGAAAAGAAATCTGTACAGTCTAGGAGAAATGTTGTCTGAGAAGAGTTTTGTGAACTGTCGGCAGTGATCAAGATTATGGGGAAACACATATATGGTTACGTGGTATCGCCTATCACCATTAGATAATGTGAAGAATTGCTTAACAGGAACCTTTCATATATATATATATATGTATATATACCTATACACACACATACATATATATATATATATACACACACACACACACATATATATATATATATATTTTTTTTTTTGACTCTCCGTGGTTTGTAAGATCCTTTTAGAAGCTTGGAAATAAAATTTCCTTCCCCACTTCTTCTTTTTATTTTTTTTTTCCCCTGCCTTTTAATTGGGAAAAGTAAAACTTGTCTTTCCCTATGTCCCCAACAAGTAATGAATATAAAGCTGAAATGACGCTTACCTGCCTGCAGCAGAGAAGGTTACAAGGTGCCCAGGTGAGGGGGATGTTGTATTGATTTCTTGTTTTTTGGTTGCATGTCCCATGGATATGATGTCTCTGCTCCACTGGTTGTTTGGAAGTGTTGGCTGGAACACTCCCACACACCCTGCTTGCACTGGTCACTAGTGCTGTTTCTTCACCTCCCTCTTCTTTGGGGCTTCCCTATCCCTTCAGTAGCCTGGGGCTGTCCACACCCACTGCTCCCTTCCCTG
Source organism: Poecile atricapillus (assembly GCF_030490865.1). Classification (NCBI taxonomy): domain Eukaryota; kingdom Metazoa; phylum Chordata; class Aves; order Passeriformes; family Paridae; genus Poecile; species Poecile atricapillus. The sequence continues at coordinate 6,324,558 of NC_081275.1, forward strand.
GAGCCACAACCAGCACTGGCCCTGCTCACCCACTTTGCTGGGGAGAGATGCAATTTCATAATCACAGAATCACATAACCACATTATTGTTTAGGTTGGGAAAGTCTTCTAAGCTCATCAAGTTCAACTGTGTTCCCCAGCACTGTCAAGCCCACCCCTAACCCATGTCTCCAGTTGCCTCATCCACACAGCTTTTAAATTTCCATGAGGTTTTGTTTGGGTTTCCTGGGGCCATTTGGTTTTGTCTGATTGGGTGAAGAGCATAGGGCAGGCACCTGAATCAGAAACTTCCAGGATGCTTTGAAGGAAGAAATTATTTTTCTCTTCTGTTGTTTTTCACCCAAGAGGTGAGAGCATCTCAGGAACTGCTGCTCTGTTTAATTGCAAACAGCAGCGGAAATAACAGTGACACTGCACTGCAGGAGAGAAAAGGAAACTGGAGTCACCTTCCTTCTGGAGCTTAAGCCCTCTCAGGGTGACCTGACCTGACCTGACCTGAATTCAGGTGTTTTCTATTCAAAGAAGCTCAGCAAAACTTGTAGTACTGATGTGAAACACTGAAGATCAGAATGTGGTTTATTTATTTATATTTTAATCTAAAAGAAATGTGACCTTTGGGGAAAAGTGCAGTTTGTAGTAACCAGAGGCTCTTTCTCATGGGCATAAAGAATGCCTGTCTTTTATCAACTCTTCTAAACTTGAACTGAGCATGCCCATTTTAAAAGACTCAGTAGAAAATTCCATAAGATCAGATTCAGACTGGGTTCATCTGGAGAACAGAGATGAAGTAACTAATTAAAGTAATTTGAGGCTACAAAATAGCCTAGTTATTTTAATCACCTTTAATATCCTTGCTGAATACCAAGGTATCAGACAGAGGGAAGGCAGCACCTCCAAAGCAGGCAACTAGGACATTCTAAACTGGTCCCTGGCAGGTGAGCTGCCGATCAGCCCACAGATCAACCCTGGATCATGGGCTAGTGTGAGGGTATGGAAGGGAAATGTCCCTTTTATTTTCAGAAGCTGTTTATAGCACATGTAATTGCAGCACACCACACCCAGACCCGAGGCTGGGCTTCATCTGATAAACCTGAGTCAGCTCAGGGTGTTCGCACAGCCTGAGCCTCCCACTGTGTCAGCTCTGGTGCACTCACTAGGCACTGGCAGATCTAAACTGGGTCAGGTGAACAGTGACCTAAAGTTCCCTGTTCTGAATAAAAACAGGAGGCTGGGGCAGCTTGGTGAGCTGCAGTGTCTACATTGCACCTGGTGGCAGGTGCACAGAATCCTGCCCTCTGAGGCTAAATCTCTCAAAAAGTAAAAACAGACCTAAGGACCTACTCATTATCTGCATTGAATACTTGTAGCCATGAACTGAGATGGTCCCAATATCCAGTGTGTGGGAAGCACTCTAATATATTTGTGAGCCCTACAGCATGGGCAGTGCAGAATCCAGTGTGCCACACTCAGCTTGACTAAAGGCATGAGGTGGGTTTGTCTACAAGCTGTAGCTAGCAGAGTGTAGAGAGGATGAGGAGCCTGCTTGGCTGAGCTGCTCTTTGCCACTTGGATCCAACACAGTGGTGCTTGTAAAGGTCACAATTCAGTGTTAAATGTTCAGGAACATGAGCGTCCAGAGGGGCTGCAGCACAGCAGAGGTCAGGGCTTTGCAGAGCCATGGATGTGTCTGGGCTGTGACCAGTGGCCACTGCCTTTTTTAATCTAATTGCACTTCGCAGCTGTTTTCATTTCACCCTGTGGTAAAAAACACTACTCTGAAAACAACCAGTTTGTGGAAAATTAATCACCCTAAGACCTTTGTTTCCTCATTCCCGGAAGCCAGGCATAAACCTCACTCAGAAGGCATTAATCTGTGTGGGATAAAGGAGGAATCCAATGTTCTGTGTCTGCTTAGTAAGTAATTTTGTTCAGGAATAATCAAATATGCTGGGTGCTCCTCATTTGGGATGTTTACCAGTCAGATTATCATGTAGAGTTCATGCTTAATTGTTACCTTCTAATTCATGCAGTCAATACACAGTTTGTAAGGCTCAATGGGAACATATGTGAGCTCAGTCCCACATATGGATCAAGTTTCCAGTAATAGACAATAACCAGTATGGTGTTAACCATCATCATAGGTGTTATAGATAAGTCATGTGATGAAGGGATGATTATTGTGTATATGTTAAGAGAAAGTTTATTGATGTATGGTTAAGTTATTATGGTTTGTTGCTGTTCTCTGTTCTCTCTATAGTCCCCTTCCCCCTGCATATTGCTGCCACTGGATGGTTTTAGTTGTCAGGGACACATGGAGGGGGGGCATGTACCTGTGCCCCTTGCAAGGGGCTTCTGGGAGGCAGGAAGCCTTGTTACTAGGAGGCGTGGCATGACAACACCTGACCTCCAATCAAGTTGCAAGAAAGCAGTGTCTACCAATGAACAGCAAAGAAGAGTTGACTGACAGGTGTTATGAGGGGCCAGGGTTGCCTGACGCAACCCCAGGGTTATAAAATGTGGAGCAGCCATTTTGGGAGTGAGCATGTGGCAGACGGTCATGAGCTCCCAGCACACTGCTCCTTTTTCCTTATTTGGTCCTTTGTTATATTTTGTTAAGGTTTACGGTTTAATAAACCTTTAAACTTTAAAAAAAAAAATAAAGTGTGGAGTCGTTTCTCACAATAGGTGATATTAAGTGTCTTAAAATTTACAAAATTTTACCATCTTATCACAGAGTAAAAAGAATTATAATGTATTAAGCAATATGTTTCAAGTTTATGTAATTCAGAAAATGTGTAAATTCAGAAAGTTCATGTACAAATCTGAGCCTTAAAAAGAAGCTTAAAAGAATATATACAGCAAATTTGTACTGATAATTCTTTTGTTGAGATGCAAATGCTCCAGGCTTCTTACTGTACAGTGCAGTGCAGTGAAGCCTTCAGGCTCTTTCCTAGCTGCATTTCCAAATTATCTGTATTTCCTAGTTGCTTTCCATGGATTCAACTGTAATAAATGGAATTGATTCGTGCTAACTAAATTGTAACTGTTATTAAAGTTATTATTAGAAGCAATCAAAAGAATCAGTGTTACAAGGTAGATGCACCCCTTCACAGATGTTACAATTGAGGTACAGGATGTAGTTTGGAAGATAAGTGATGTCCCAAGACCAAAATGGCCTTGAGATGGACAAAATTAGAATGACTTTAGGCATTGAGCCTAAAAATCAGTAACTATAAGACTAATTAGTAGACTTACATAACACAACGCTTAGTATGCACGCACAAACCTGTAAGGTTATCCAAAGGACTACAAGGAAGAAGAGAAGCCTTCGCCAAAAGACCCCCAAAAGAAGACTGGAGACCCCTTAACAACAAGTGAGGCAAGCGCCATGAAGAAAAGTGACTTAAAGTCAGAAAAATCAGAAATAGGAGGAAACTTACAGGAAACATTAATGAATATGTATAAGCATACAGTATATAAGTTTAGCTTGAAGTGCTTTGTTTTGTATGTGACGCAGGGTAAGAAACCCCATCCGTACCCCATTTGGTTTTGTATGTGAGGTGCAGTGATAAGCCCTCTCCGTATCCTGGTTGGTTTTGCTTATGCTTTAATCATACTTAATTACTGGCACATTATATAAATTGTAATTTTTTTACTAAATTGTATTATTTTACTAAACTGTATTCTTTTATACCAAATTACTATTCAATTTACAAAATTGTATCCATTTTTAATTAAACGGACATTAACCCAAGGGACCTAGTTGTCAAAATTCTAATTTCATTTATAACACAACTCTGTGTGTCAGCATTCAAGTCAAGATCTGAGCAATTGTTTTCCTTCTGCTAACATTCTCCCTTATAAAACAAAGGAATATCCTCACTTTATTGAGGCCATGGTAGTTTTAGAGAATGTTAAATACAAGAACTTTCCTGAAAGTTCATCCCACTCCAGCTGAGATAAAACACTCTGTGTTGTTAGCAGATGTAAAAGTGTGCTCTGGTCCCCTTGGCTGGAAGCTGTGGACAGGATCACATCACTTTATAAGCTCAAACTCTAATCAGAAGAAACCTCAGAAGCAAAGAATGTCAGTGTTAAACATGACTCCAGATGCACATCAGGGGACCACAGGCATCTCCACATTTTGTGATTTTAAAGGTTAAAAGAGGTTAGTTCAAAACACAATTTACTAGTCAACTGTTCCCAATTAGGTGAGGCAGTTTTGGGATGTAATCAACAAAAATGCCTTTGACTTCCCTACTAGTTACCTTGACCTGTGGTCTTTGAAAGTAATTAGCTGTCAGTATTTGGACATTAAAAGACAGCAGTAGAAGTTCAAAAAGGACTGTGTGACATGAACCCACTTGTTTTGGTTTTAGTTAAAGTAGGAGAAAAGTAAGAGTATAAAAAAACAGTGGAAAGGGTACTTGATTCAAAGGCTTCTTGGTGGAATTCCAAGGTCATGAGAGTTTTTTCTCAGAGTCAGGATCTGTAAATGAAGAATGAAGGGTGGTTTAGAATTCCTTTCGTCAACAAGGAAAAAACCTAAGTGAACTTAAGGAGATGAAAACCATTGCTTTCTCTTAAGCTTAGAGCTAGAGAACAATCACTGAATAATTCTCTTGATTGCCAGTTATCTGCAGTTATCTCACTGTTCTGCTCTACAAGGCACAACTCCTTCTAAACTTGGTTCTGCTGCCCATCTGAGGGTATAACAGCTTCCTCAGCATTCAAAGTCTGTTTATCAAAGGCTGAAAATTGATGCAGCCTACATTTATATGGTTTGACTTACTGTGAGAAAGTATAAGCTGTAAATAAGGTTTTCTCTTTACACATAAACTTCTAAGAGCTCCAGCGCCTCAGTGTCTTTTTGCTTAAAATGTGAATTTTGTAATCCTTACAGTAGTGTTGTTAAGTTTTAACGTGTAGAAAATCTTTTCAAGCCACTGGTTGCAAATCATGCAAAACCTTCAGCGTCCTGCTTGCTTAGATTAGCTATTATTTACAATATAGTTGTTCCATCATGTTGCAACAGAGTCATGTCCAGGGAGGTTGCAGCCACCAGTGACCAGCATGGGAAGTCAACAAGACAGGTCTCCATTTGGTTAAACTCAGGAATCCTTTTACTGGGGCGTCACCAACACAGGAATTAACCCAGCATAAACCAGAGACTAAGAACCCTGAACAAAGGCAAGGTTGGTGGATTTTATGGGTGTCGTGGTTTTAAAGCATTAGCTAAAAATCACTAGAAAATTTACTTATTTCTTGCTCTGAGATATGGATTAGAACAAGAGTAAAACAGACTTAAAACTTAAAAGGAACAAAGAAAGTTTATTAACAAAACTACAAGAATAAGAAACCAGAATAAAACTTCCAGAACTCCTTTTTCCCCCACTACCCAACCATTTTCTTGTTCACATGACAACATAGAGACAAAAAAACCTTGGTAGTTAAAACAGTCCCACCTTTGCTATAGTCTCTTCATCAGTCTTTGTAGAGAAAAAGAAGTTCTCTTCTGCTAATCCATGGAGTTTTTCACAAGAAAACCATTTTCCTATGGTTTTCTATTTCTCTGATGCCAGCCAGCTGGAAAATTCTGTCATCAGTTCTCTCCTCCCATTTCACATCACTCTGAGGTGTGTTATGGGTCATGAGTCAAGGGGTGTCATTTTAAGGATGAGCTATTCAAAGGCAAAAGTTCTCTTCATCTGTCTCTGTGAGCATCTCTGGAAACATTAGTTTTCTCTTTGCCTCTTAAAGGCCACAAATTTTCAATAACTCTCACTTCTCTGCTTCTGTTCCAGCATCACATAAGATCACAACTACACCATTTGCTTAAATCTACACTTTGAAATACTCTATTCCCCCAAAATACTCTCTCATGAATTAAAGTTTTTCAGAACACTATTGTCCCTCCCTATAGTTTTAGCAAAAGAATATTTCAGCTTATTAAAGCATCTCCTTATTTCTCTCCCCATCTGAGGCTTAATTCCTTTCTTCACTGTCTTTGATAGTTTATGTTATCTCTTTACCTGTTGATCACTCTCCCCCTCTCCCTGGAAAAAGGATTAAATCTGCAAATTTCATCTGGGTAGTAAGAGTTAAAGTCTTGCTCCAGTTGCAGGTGTTCATGTTGTCAGGTTTCAGCTCAGTGGTGCTCAGAGCTGGGGACCCCCCTGGGAAAAGCTTCAGCCACCCCGGAGGCTTTCGGGGAAGCTGCAGCAGAGCTCGGCCAGGCCTGGGCCCAGGAGAAGCCCCGCAGGCCCCATCTCCCAGCCGGGAGCCACGGCAGGCCCAGCCCAGCCCCTGCCTGGGCTGCATGGCCTGGGCAGGGGACGGGGGCCCAGCTGGAGCCCTGTTACCTTTCACAGCCAGAAACAGAGACAAAGAAATTCCCGGCCTTATGTCTTAAGGTGGTGTTCACAGGTTGATCTCACTTTTCAATGGTCAAAAGTACTGTCAATTCTCAGAAATGGCCAGTTATTGGCCAGGAGAAAAATTCCCATCAGCCTCTAGCAGCATTTACTTCCTTAGGTGTTTCTCCTTGTTCTCTTAAATGGGATAGAGCAAGAGTGGATTTTAGGGTCTGGGTCCAATAGGGACCAAAGAAATCTCAGGGGCACAAACCAATAGGGACACAACAGTTGGGGCCACCAAAATAAATGCAGCATACACCAGTAACACAGGAAGTGTAGAACATTCCCAGCTGATACTTTACAAGGGACCTGGGCGCAGAGCAACTCTCCCCAGGCCCACAGAACACATCCCCCAAGATGAGGGGCAGAGTCCACTCTTCCTGGGACTTACCTTACATTATTGCCCCTCACCTTAACACTGCCCATCTAAAATCAAATCCCTGGCTCTTTAGGCAGGGGCACTCCATATACAGCTGAAAAAGCAGGGTTTTTATTTATGGGTTTGGCATATCTATAGCATTGTTAACTCTTCAGTATTATATAATGTTATAGATACATATATTGTTGGCTTTTTGCAAATATTAAAATGAATGTTATGTGTATAAGAATGGAAATTTTTGTTGTATTAATATAGTTTTCTTTATTTCTGTTATTGATGAAACTAAGAAATAGTGGTATAATACATATATGTTAAGCTATGACATAGTATTAAAACAAAAACTACTTTTGTCTGTATAACCCAAAGACTGAAAAAGATAGCTGGAGACCCTTTTTTTTCTTTTGTAAACTATCTTATCCAGATGAAAACAGCAGTGACCAGAACTCTGGGGGGAGGAATTTACTGCATTTCTGGTATCAAGGAATGGAAATCTCGATGGCGCCAAGAAGATTGATCTATTGGGAAGGGGGCAAGAGAAAACTAAACAGAAGAACACCAAAGATCCTAAGAAGAATGTCTGAATATGTATGAGAATTTGTGGATATGTAGTAGGATTCTGTTTTTAAGGGACAATCCTTTGTTAGTAAGGTGTGCTCTCTTGTCTGAATGCAGAGACACCCAGCCGTATCTGTATACTTTATTTTTTTCTCCTAATTGTCTTTTTTATTAAAATTTTAAATTCTACAAAAATTATGTGAACCTCGTTTTTCACATATAAGAAGTAAATTTAGTCCATTCAGTAACTACCAGAAGTAGTTCTTTTGGTATAGTGACTAGATGGAGAACATGCTAAAAAAAGAAGCAGGAAGGTCTATTTAGAAGAGACATAATTATAACTTAATTAAAATTTAATTCAAAAGATGATTTTATATTCTAAGGAATGTGTCAGCATGAGCAAGTAACTTTTTGTCTGTCTGTATTTGAGAATGTTTGGCCACATACTCTGGTGGAAGGCGATATACTGGAAGTGAAAAAGGCAAGTCCTGCTGTAGGAATTCCTCACTGCTGGAGTTAATGTGATAGAGCCTGTGAAAGTCCCAGCTGTAATTAGCCAGGCAGTTACTAGATGTCTTTGCAGCCCCAGCCAACAGAACCAGAAGAGCTCTCCTTTGGCCAAAACCCATGGAAGGGGAAGCACATCCATCAAAGAAAAAAGACTCACTCCAGCTCTTCAAGCTTTGCTGAGAACATGAGTTATGTTATGGACACAGGAATTGAAGCCTTGCTCCACTCACTTGGCATTTCCCATTGTTCATTGCAAGCTCATTGCAAGCCTTTTAAATCCTGTTTATATGCCGCGGCAGTGTCGATGGTAGGGGTGCCGCGACTGCCCTGAAGAAGCCGTCCTGAAAAGGACTGCCCAGGGGCACAGGCACATCCTCTGCCCGGCGAGTGATTTCAGCTCAGCGGCAGCGTGCAGGCGACGCGGAGAGAGAGACTAGAGAGCTGTATGGCATTCCACAGAGAAACAGCCTTTTTTAAAGCAGGGCCCTCAGTGAAGAGAGCCAGTGACAACAGCTTAGCCAACTGGGGCAAACAAACCCGGGGTATTTATAGGGAAGGAGAGGGGCGGGGGAAACTTGGATACATGTATCGGGGTGGACTGATAGGGAGGGAAACCAATGGGGTGTAACAAATTAACATGTTCAACTCAAAGGCCTCAGGGAGTGAAACTTTTTCTCTTCATGAGATAAAAGTGTCTTGCCTAGGGAGAAGCCCTCCAGGGGACAGCTTTTTTGAGGTTGGTTGGTTTTTTGGGCTCCACATTTATATATGGTATTTTTCCTGTAATTGGCATGTTTGAATAGAAACATTTCTTTAGTAGCAGCATCACAATCTGCAACTTCATCAGCAGCTGCATCATTAGCTCCTTCGTGAATGGATCTGTAAGATAACAGATACCTGTCAGTCACTGGGAAAATGTCTATTTAAAATAGGCATTCTCATTTTTCTCTTCACTACATGGACAATGGATTGTAATAGGACCTGGAAAAGTGTCATAGTAGTGTCACAGTGCAGCTGGCCTGGACTGGACAAAGTGAATCTGACCACAACACAAATCCAATTCAGCTAGCTTAGTTTATGCCTGAGCATGTCCCTGGATAAGTTATAGGAGACCTTTGGCCAGCCCCATCCAAGCTGAAAAGCAAGCACACCACTGGCCAGGATGCTGGGCAGGGAGAGAGATCTCAGCCCGGGAGATTTGAATTGGATATTTAAGTGAGTTCTGAATAATAAACGAGGCTGTTGTCTCATGAGCACCTGGAGCATGAGTTGTGGATTTTCATCTCCCCACCCACGACCGGCGCGTTACAGAAAAGTATCTGGTTTGGCCAAAGAAGGCAAATTCACACCCTGGAGAATATTATTATGCTATGGTAATAGCATAGTAGCATTATTTACTATAGAAAATTTTTTCTTACACTTGTATTTGCATTTTATTTCAAACCCTTCTCTCAGCTGAGGGACAGGAGTCCCTGTTCTGTAACGCAATTCAGCAGTGTTACATCAGGAACAAGGAGTTAATCTTTTTAGCCAATAATCATTGCCCACAAAACTTGGTTAGATATGAAGTTTACTTTGCCTAAATAGCCATTTAAAAAATCAGAATTGTGACAACGAAAAATATCTCTGTAATGGAAAATAGATAAAGTACCTGTGCAATGGATAGTTTAACTCCAAGATCAAAGTGAAGATTGTGAGTAGAAACTTTGGAGGCAGCAGATTTATAATTAAAAGGCAAAGAGCAAACGTTAAACTGTGTTACACTCAGACATGAGGAGTGATCCAGGTGATAGAAGTGATAGAAGTAGCAACAAAAGAATAAGCAAGTTTCATAACTACATTTTATTTTTTTTTTTCTTTACTTCTCATTGATTCAATTAAGAACCCCCTTGTTCACAAAAAATGTTCCAGGGCAGGTATTGATTTGGCTAAGATGTACTGCAGGATTGACGATTACTTTTTTTTTAATGCACAGAATCCAAAATCATCTTTCAAGTAAAAGCAGAGCATTTTCTTACAGAAAATGTAAGAAATGTAAGAAATTTTCTTAATTTGTCATTGCACCTTAAAAAGTAATCCAGCTCCTGGCCCTGGTTTGCATATGTCAGTGCCTTACTGTTAGCAATGCTCTGGAAAACAGGGTGGGCATGTAGAATTTCCAGATTAGCTCAAAGGAAAGAAAACACAGTGACTTTGTTAGAATTAGATGAGAACAAAAGCCTTATTAAATGAAAAAAGTCTTTAAGGAGATGCCAACATTCTTTCTAGATGTTCCAGAAAAAGCTCGTAAGTGCTGGTACAGGCAATTTCCCGTCCTATTGAAACGAATAATCAGAGGATGGCCAGTACATAAAACACATAACCAATTGAATTCTACTGCAACACTTTTAAAACTTTTAAAGGATTAAAGAGCTAAAGCCCAACAGCCAGAACTTGTATGCTGTGGGTTTTTTGGTTTTTTTTCTTGTCATTATTTATTATTTTTGTGGAGAACTTCAATTAAATATCTTTATTTCACATTTCATATCATGTAAACTTTCCTAATTTCTGAAATTTGCATTTCCTGAATTTTTTTTCTTCCTCTTCTTGATGTTTAATATGTTTCATTTATATCTAACATCACTCTCAACTATTCATGAGATTGTTCCTATTTAATAGGAACAATTAAACAAGAATTTTGTAATAATTTAATACCTTTTGGAGTTCTAAGCAACAAAGCTAACTTTCATTTTCCTCTGTTTTAGGCTGTCTTGAGCACCTGGAGAAAGGCAGCCAAGATTAATAAAGGGTTACCATTTTAACACTGATTAGACATACAATTTAATATAGCTACAAAAAGTGAAGAGAATGCTTTGTAAGAAAATAAAGTATGGAAATGCCTGAAAAACAGGACAAGTGCGGAAATACTTAAGATATGGTAAAGCTTTGGATTACTTTCAATATCAAAATGACTTGTAAACAGACACGACTGGTTTGCCATTAAATTTTACCCATATTTACTTCTTACTTAAAAGATTTGTTTAATTTAAACATCTGGTACTAAGATGAATCTAAAGTTGTACATTTTTATGATTTTTTTTTTTTAAGATATGTTGGCTTTTGGAATTAACTTTATACATGGGGAAAGACTACCAGACCCTCAGATATTTTTATGGATTTAATAATGATTTCATTATTAAATAATACCACTCAAACTTTGGATTATAACTGTGCCGAAATCCCTTTGCTCCCAGCCCTGGGAAGTCCTGCCCTCAGCCTCCTCAGAAGAGTTTTCAGCCAGGCCATCTGTAATCTCTGGCTGCAACATTGCATCATTTGACACTAAAGCTGTCATTTAAATTCCTGATTCTTTTAGGAAAATTGTGGCAAATCAAAATATTTAGCATTTTGTCCTGTTTCTCCTGCTTGCAGTAAGTGTACTACATGTATGAACTGGGCTTGTGTTACAGGAGAGGGACTTGGACTAATTTAGAGCACATTTGACCATGTAATGCTGAGGCATTAACTAATAATTGGTCTGCTCAGAAACCAGATTCATTCTGGCTATAATTCTGTCCTGCTGCTGTATAGGCAATGAGGAGAGACAGGGACAGCTGACTCGGTGATCAGAATCCGATTTTACTGTGGACTACATAAGCTTATATATCATTCTAGGAAAGCTAGTAATATTTTACTACAATGGTTGGGTTAAACATCATACAAACATACAGACATACATGTGTATTTCAACATTGATTCAATCTTCTCCCCGTCGCCAGGCTTGATTCAGTCTTCTTGCAATCTTCAAAGCTCTATTTGCTCCTGCCAAGGCATCCTGGCTATCAGATCTCTTATGCTAGTCAAGTCCAAAGTGCTTTCTGATTTCACCATACTGCTGTAAGAGTCCTACCCAACAGACCAGGTTCTACACCTAGTCCTCTCACCTGTTACTTGGTATCTCACACCTGAACCCAGCATTTCAGAGGTATTTCTGGATTACCTCATTATGTGTTAAAAAGATTGTATTTTCCACAGTGAGGTTCCTATAACCAGTTTAAGTTATCTTTTGCTACTTAAGATGAACCACATCTAGAACAGAGTATTTCTATATCTTAGACTCTACACAGACCTTAAGAAAACCGTGACCAGCTGATACTGGCTTTGTACTGGGGATATCTCAAATTAATCTCTCTTCTTTTGCCCAATTTTTGGGAGTGTTAAATTCTTTGCTGAGTTTAGCTGGCACTGGCAGTGCATTGAGCTTTCTGAATGGCAAATAGAAGGTTTTTAATATTATTATAATAGACAGTCAAAATGAGATTTCAAGTGAGAATTTGTGGCACTGCCAAGACCTAATACACCACAGACAGGTGGCTTATGTGCTTCATCTCAAAGTGTTACTTCACTTTTTATTATGAATCAGGGGTTTCTCAGGAGAAAATGATGTGGTTGCTTAGTTCTTTGGGGTTTTTTTGAGAGATTCTGTCTTGTTTTTAATGATGTTCAGGCATAGCTAAGCCCAAAAACCCACTAATTTTAAAGGTGTACATATAACAGCAATAAAAATAAAATAAAATAATTATTCTTATCACAGTGGTATTTTAAACTGGGCATCTCAAAGTGACAAGACTAGAAAAGATTCATAAAAATCCAGCATCTCATAGGCTAGGTTCTGATTAAAATCCCTCCCAACCTCGACAGTCAGGACAGGAAGTCACTATCCCTGTAGTTTCAGGATGACTGATGAAAGACTTCAAACCACAAACAGCCACTTGATCAGTTGCTGTGAATTTTTTTTGAGCAGCTCAACTACAGCCCTAATGCTCCAGTGAAAATATATTCTATGGGTTTAAAAATATCAAAAATGTCATTCCAGAGAGCTTTGCAAGGTACAGAACACAGTTCTATGCAGAGTTTGACTGCAAATTAACGGGACAGTTTCATGCACTGTTTTGCTTGTTTCATGCTGTTTAGCTTGTAACAAGCTAAGAGAGGGGAAATGGGTTCTAATTTGACACACCATAGTGTTGACCCTCTGACTTGGTCACAAATGCCAGCACCACAAATGGATCTTAACTCTTTCTGTGTGTATGCCTGAAATGAGCAGAATAATGAGGGATCTCTCAAGATGGAAATTATATTCACCAAGCCAAGAAAAGCTTTTGCATGGATTGGGATGCTTATCATATGAACAAGTGCTGGCAAAAGACCTCATCAAAACCCTCATTTCCACCCTTAGTTTAATTAAGATGCCCTAATTCATTGCTGCCAAAACTACTGAAGAGAGTTGGTGACTTGTTAGCATGGGCCAGAGAACCTGAAAGGGATGTATCCCTACTCATGTAAATCAGCACTGTCAAAAAAGTCCTTATAAGCCTCATTTCTTTGTGATTCCCAGTAAAAAGAGCTGAACAACAAAAGAGAACTGGTAAAGTGCTGTAACACTCACAGGAAAGCAGTGGTGATGTGATCCTGTAACCTTGTAGCCCTTTAACTAGAAGGTAACTAGAAATTCTGTATTTTTGCCACTTTTTTTACTCTTTTTCTGACAATCAGCATGTAGCTTGGTGTTGTGGTTTAGGGCAAGTCACCCCAGGACACTTGGTTGACGTGGTGCTGGATTTTTCCCCAGCCAGCTCCTGACACTGATCCAATAGTGGGCTGCTCCTGGAAAGCAGGGCAGCTTAGGGCTTATGCTCTACAGCACTGGCTGTCCAGCGTCAAGGGCAGGAGCAAGGATGAGGGAGAGGTTTTCCATGTGGCTTCCAAAAAAGGATTTATTCTCTGCAAGGTTCCAGGGACAAAAGACTAAAGAAAAAGGGTACAGCAATTTATATATGGGGGAGACGCAAATAATAAACCAATAGGGAAGACTTAGGGGAGGAGCACAAGGCGGGGTTACATAAGGCATAAACCAATGGGAAATAGAAGGGGAAGAGAATGGGGCACATGGGCCAATGGGGCTTGGAGGAATAGGGAAATTCCAAAGGGGGCGGTCCAGGCAGGGGGCTGGCACAAGGGAGGATTGACAACTTAATGGGAAGGAGAACAGGGAACATTCAGGAACGAGGGGCAGGTATCAGGGTGGATTGGCAGCTGGGGTAGGGGTGCACAACTGGGATTAAAGTATTAACAAGGAGGGGGTACAGCTTAACAATACAGAAGCTAAGTGAATCAAATATAATGAACAAGAATGCACCGCAATACTCAGTCTCAGAATTCTGTAAGTCTTTAAAAATAAAGGTGATGCAGTCCAGGAGGGAAGCCTGAATCTGTAAGTTTGTGCTGTGCCTGTATGTAAATCCCAAATCAGTGCTTCCTTTCTTGGTGACTGCTTTGTGCTGAACTGCAGAAGGATGGTAGAAATGACTACACTCAGGCCATGTTGCAGTAATAATAACCTGTCTCATGGCTGGGTAGATATTTAACCCTGTGTTTTATTGACCTCTCTTACATTAAATGACTAAAAGGCATCAGAGATACAGGTCTGGCCCACTGAATATTAGTGAAGATCAGGAAGAACGCAAATGTCAGATACTGATTAGACAAGAGCAATGACAACTACCAAGCATCAATTAAAAGGAATAAAGTGATGATGCAATTGAAACTACAGATGTAAAATCCAGAATTGGGAGAAGGTGCATGTGTATGGTTTTTGGAAGGAGGTGGCTGTTTCTTTTTTAATCGAATTCAACTATAATGTAGATAATAATCACTGATGTGAAAAACAAGGAATTAATTTTCTGCATTCCTAGATGGAAGATCTCTAAGGAAAATCCTAGCACAGTGGGAAGCCAGGTGCAGAATTAGATGGTGTTAAGCTTTCCTGAAACAGATCACAAAAGAGGTGTGAGCTGCCTCTAGAAGTGCCAGTTCGCAGGGAGATACAGCAAGAGATCTTGACCACCTTCAGGTAGTGAAGATTTCATGGTACTTGTAACTATCACAAAATAAAAGGCAGCACCCTGGAAATGTTTCATGAGGGGTAATTGATTTTGCCTCCCCAATTTTCTACTCTACTGTTCTAATTGAATACTTTTTCTTAAAATAGTGAATCTGATCAATCCTCAGGGCAAAACATTTATTTTGTCTCACTCTTGACAAACAAGTGTTTTGTTTGCATTTGCCTCTGTAATTAAAGTCACAGCTGCCAATAGTGAAATGATCTATAGAAATTAATAATTATTTCCCCTGTAAATACACTGTATGGTATTTCTGTCATGGAAGAGCAACCCTTATTCCAAGACAGAGATGGCTCTGTTCCACTGATTAGGGACAAAATATGCTGTGTACATTTGGGGAGGGGTGGGGGGGTGGGGAGCTGAAGCAGGGTTAGAGGGAGAACAGCTGACAGGAGAGATTTTTGTACATATGCACTTACAGAATGCTCATATTGGATGTTAAAAGTAAATTCAATCTTGATAAAATCTACTTTAAGGCTACTAATGGTGTTTCTGAAAACTACCGTATTCCTTTTGAAAATTGTAAGTAAGAAGAGGCAGGACCAGCTAGCCTATGAATTGAAGCAACATCACCCTTAACTGTGAATTTATCTGACACAGGACTTTGAGCAAAACACCTCCGATTTTTGTTTAGGTTGTTTGGGAGTGCTGGAGCGTCCTTCTCATGGGTCAGCTATTCTGGTACCCCTAGGAGAGGCTATAACTGGGTTGATGTATTCTTTGTGCTATATTATTCTATGCTTTAGTGTGCTTATGAGTGTTCCTCAGATTGTTCTTTTAACTGTTGTCTCTTTCCCCACCCTTTCCCCTCAGCTCTCTGTATGCTTTTCTTCTCAAGCCATGATGATGTTCTTCAGGCTTCCAGTGATTGTCAACCAATTTCAGCCTAAGTAAAAGGCTTTGTGTTCATGTGTATTTTACAACATAGTGGCAAATCAACCATCTAGAAAATAGTTTGCTGGTGAACAAACTTTCGTTGGAGTATCCTGGGAAATCATTTTCTTTTATGAATAATGCTAGAAGGCATGCACATTCAGAATATACACTGTTTATTGCAAATGATTTGAGAAGGACACTTCTACCAGATTGTGCATCTTCTCTAGTTAATAGGAAGGACACATTTATTTATTTATTTATTTATATGAATAGAAATGCTGAAAAGGGCACCTAACCATATGTTTTAGGTGCTTTTGGCAGCACTAGGAATGTATCACAAATAATACCCTAAAATTACAGCAGTATAATATGATATAAAACACCTCAAGAAATAACACAATCTTAATTACTCTAAATAATCTAGCAATCATGCACACAGAATTCATACTGGTTTTAAAATGTGGGGGAGGGAGGAAGCCTTGCAACATCTCCTTGTGTGGAATGTGTAAGCAGGATGTTGTGAGTTATGAAATGAGCCTTGAATACAGGTATCAGTTCCAATTGAATGGTCTAAAGCTAAACTCTGTGCATGGGTTGCAGTTTTGCTAAAAAGCCTAGTTTTAATATCTTAGTTTAGCTTGCAGAGTGAAGTCCTGTCCATGACTTGAACTCCCTTGGGTCAGGGAAACGTGAGAGTAACAATGAAAGAATAGAATTTGTGCATTAAAACCCAAGAATAGTGTTTTGCAATCTTACCGAGAAGTCCTTTTTTGGTTGCGGAGCGTCTGTCAGGAAGCAATCTTCATATGTTTGCAGCTTTAGGAGGTGGAACCCCACTTTCAGGCATGGAAGTTGACAGGACTGATGGGTCTCACTGGCCTTGGTCTCTAAAGGGCCATATTTCAGCTGCCCCAAAGACACTTGGGCATTAGGCTTTTCTTGCTGGGAAAAGACCTGCACTGAATGGCCAGGTGTCTGTGGCTGAAACTGGGATTCTGCCTCCTAGAACGGTGAAACTATGAGGACTTCTCCCAGAAGAAAGCTTCCAGGAGCTATGGCTCCAGCTGACCTTGGACTCCTGGGGGACACCTGAACTGCCCACAAGACACTGGACTGCTCAACTGGGTGTAGTTGTGGGAGGTAATGGTTAGGGTAGTGGCTAGGGTAGTGATCAGGGGTAGTGGTTAAGAGCAGTGGCTACGGTGGTGGTCAGAGATAATGTTTAGCAGTAGTAGTTAGGGCAGTTAAAAATGGTAACTTATCTTTTTTATATAGAGAGGGGTTTTTTTGGTATAAAAACAACATTTTGATTTCCAAATACAACCACATATCTATTGCTTTATATGCAGGATCTTAGAGAGTAAGAAATTCTAAATACAGGTATATAGGGTTTGAAAATGCAAATATAACTTTTGTATGTATAAATTAAATAATAAAGAGCTTGAAAACAGGAGAAAATATGATCTCTGTGAAGATAATAGAAATTACTCTGTGTATTCAAAGCTTTTTTGAGTCATTGAAACACCGTCTGATATCTTGGCTGGGACTTAAATCGCTGCTGCCACCTGGTGATAACCACGAGGTATTTTGCATGTACACTATTGTTAATGACTCTGTAGTGTTACCTGCAGACTAAAAGCGGTACTGCAGCTAAGAAATGCGTGGATGCTCAGTGAGTTGACGGTGGCTATGCATTTGCCATGGCTTTTTACATTTATGCTGCTGCCCAGTAGGGAACATACAGTACTGTGAGTCAGAGGGCTTTGGTGGTGCTTTCCGTGGCTGCCACTACCTCCCAACTGGCCCTGGTGCATGTGCAGTGCTCAGGAGCAGCTTGGGAGCACCAGGTGCAGGTCCCAGATGCTGTGGTAATTCTTTGAGGAGATCATCCATTTCAGTGTCAGCAGGGAGATGTAAGTAGATACCTAACTTGAAACAGAGAAGTCCGACACTGAAGTTTTAAAATACACAAGTCTAAACAGTCCAAATATATGTTTTGTATAAGTGTTAATATAAGTTAAACAGATACATACCAATAGATCTCTAAGTATAAATAGGTATTCTATGTAGTAAGTGCACGTAGACATAGTCTAAATAGATGAGTATATATAAATTATATATATATTTATAATTATTATAGATTTTATATAAAGTATATTATAATATATTTTTAATATTTATATTACATTTATTTATATGTTTTTATTTATATAAAATAGCTATAGGAATATATAAAAGAGTTTTGGGGAAAGGTTTTGCTTTCTGGCTGCCTAAATCCAGGCAGATTTGTCTTTCCCAGAAGCTCCAAACTGTGAAGTTTCTTTCAGATACTGCCTGGAATTTTTGCAGCCAAAAACCATCTGGGATTTATGCAGCCAGAAACCAATAGCTCCCACACTGTCATGGAGAAAAACAAAAGCAAAAAAAACAGGAATAGGGTTGTATAGAGGTTCAAACACACAGTTTTTCTCCCACAAAACTCAGCTGAGCTGACTGAGATAACACAAGTGGTTCACTGGATTCTCTGGATTATTATTAAGTCTTGCCAGATGTTTTTGATTAGGTTAAATTACAGTGAACCTGTACCAAAAACATGAAGCCATGAAGCACAATAAGCTCTGCTGCAAAACCTGGTGGACTTTGTGTGTCCCTGTCCATACTTGTTCATGTGTTCACCTGCTGTGGTGTCAGTGCTTCCTGTCAGAGTGGGAATGTGGCACATCCAGAGAGATGGAGTTGAACCCCATGGAGGCATTTTGAAGCAGATGGACAGTACCAAGGCAGAGCTGCTTAGGGATGGCAGGTAGAAACTAAAGCCCGCACAACTAAAGATGTCTGACAATAACAATCTTCTTTTTTTTTTTTCCCTATGACAGCAGCTGTCCTCAGCCATTCCTGCTGTTTGCAGGGAGTGAAAAATAACCCTGGGGATTTGTATCTGGAAATAGCAATCCATTTCCTAATGGGATTCAATTGAGTGTCTGTCAGAAATTAAGATGCTGCAGATGGATTGGGAATGGGGAAGAGGGAATAGGGAATCTGTACTGAATATTGCCAGGTGAGTCTCCTGATGTGCCTGTTCTAATGCTGTGATGGCACCAAGTAACCTCATTCTGATGTGAACTGTCTTGAAATGTGTGCTGGAAATACAATAAAATGCATGTGGGAAGTTTTGTGTTCTTTTCATGTAGGTTTTTATGTACTTGGAAACAGATTTTGGGATCTAGCAGTGAATTCAGCAAATTGTCCCAGCCAGAAACCTTTTTGTTGACTTAAAAGTAACTTTTAAACCCCAGAACCACAGGGTTTGTAATATTTTACAATAGCAGAGTGAGACCCAATGCATTACCCCATTCAGGGATGCAGCTGCCACAACGGCTGGATCAGCTAGGACAGCCCCTGCTGTCATGTGTTTTCATCTCTTGGAGGAGGCTTTTGCATGTAGGGTATACTGAGGTTGTTAATTGCCATCCAGAGCATATTCAGACTCCTGGTGCTTCGAACTGTGGTGCAGAACACACTCCAGTGTGTCTAACTGGGGCTTGGAAGTACATTTCCAGAGTTACTCAGATTGGGAAAAGGCCAAGAGGGTGGTGGGAAGGGCTTACTCCCAGGCCTGGACACCCTCAAGGCAATGGATGATTTTTTAATACTTCTTGTCTTTTGTTTCCCAGCCTAGGGCTAACTTGGTATTCCCTGAATTGGATGTGTACTTAGGGTGCCCAAAGGATCATTGCAAGTATAGCACTGGAAAAGTCAGGAATAGTCAAAAGATGAGAGCAGCAAGTGGGAGAAAGTAGGAAGGACTATTTTTAGATTTGACCTTGAGTTCCAGCTCCTCACGGCATGTCTGTGGTGCCCAAAGTACAAAGGAAATAAATCCTGGAGTACCTGTTTGTTCACATCTTGAGCTTGGAAGAGACACACTAGACATGAAATTTCAGGGAAGCTGCATTTGCAGTAGTGGCTGGAGCAAGAACCCTGAGTCTCCTGTCAATCCTATATTAGGCCCACCACATGCTTGGAATTCCACTTCAGAAAACCCCTAAAATTTGATGTTTGATTATCCATGTGACCCAATTTCCCCCCCTCACCTCCTTCATTGGACGATGATTTTGTGAACCCTGCCTTTTACCCCTCCACAGGATATCTCTTAGCTGATTAGCTGATGCTTTGTACCCTCCCTTTGAACAGCCTCCATATTTCACTGGTTGCACGCTTGCATTTTCTGTCTTTTGTCCCCAAGATTCCCCAGAGCAATAAATCCCACTGTCTGATAGTCCCAGTAGGATGAAAAATGACTATGAAAATAAATAGAGTAATGTACACCTCTGGGCATATCCGGTGGGCATGTCTGTTTATGATAGCCTGCTCTACTATTTCAAGAGCAGCTTTTGCCTATGGGGTTAACTTTCTGGGAGAATTCAGATCAGGATTATCTTTTAGGATGTTAAATAAGGATACCACTTGTGAGGTGGCCAATCCTAGATAGGGTCTGAGCCAGTTTATGGTACCCAGAAGTTTTAGAGCATTGTTTAAATTTGAATTTTTGTTGAGAGTCGAATTGATTGTGGCTGTATGGTCCAATCCATTATTTTAAGTCCAAGGTACTTCCAGGGTCATTCCTGTTGGCACTTTTCCCAATGCTACTTGCAGCCCAAATGTTTTTAATGTTTGCATCAGGCTTGGCTGAATCTGTGAAAGGTCTTTTTAGTTGGGGTTGCTATTAAGATATCATCTATGTAATGGTAACAGTACGCCCCTGGAAATTGTTCTCTTATTGGTGATATTGGCTCTGTGACATACCATTGATAAATTGTGGGGCTGTTTTTCATACTTTGTGGCAAAACTTTCCATTGATAATGTTTTACTGGTGCAACGTTATTAATGGATGGTACTCTGAAAGCAAATTTTGGGATATTATCTGGGTATAAAGGAATAATAAAAAAACAATCTTACATGTCCACAGTCAGAGTATCCCAGGTGGCAGGAATCATTGTAGGAGATGGCTGTCATGGAGTTACTTTACCTTTAAGGAAAGTTGGAGTTGCTGGGGACTGCCTGGAGTATTTTCTTCTGACCAAATATCGGTCATTGCTGAGAATTGACAGCAGTTTTAGCCATTGAAAAGTGGGATCAACTTGTGAACCCCACCTTAAAGTGTACAACCAGAACTCTCTTGTTCTCTTTGTTTCTTGGCTGTGAAAGGTAGCAGACCTCCGGCTGGCCTCCGGTTCCCTGCCCAGGCCACGCGGCCGGGTGGGGGCCAGGCTGGGCCTGCCGTTCTCCCGGCCGGGAGATGGGGCCTGCGGGGGCTTGCCCTGGGCCAAGCCGGGCCAGGCCGGTTCCTGGCTTGGCTGCAGGTTTTGCTGTGATGGAATTTACCAGAAACTGCCGAGTAAAGAAGGAGAGGGGCTCTGGGCCTGCTGCAAGCAGAGACGGTGACCACGCTCTCCAGAGCAGCTATGAAGAACTTTCCATCACAGACAGCTCCAGCTCCTGTTCAGCAGAGATCACCGAACCATCTACAAAAGCTTGGGCAGAATTTTAACTCTTTCTTATCCAGATGAGACTTGCGGATTAATCTTTTTATCCAGAGAGAGAAAAGGAGAGTGATCAACATGAAAAGAGACTTTATAAACTACCAGTGACAAGAAAAAGGAAGCTTCAAGAAAGGTAGATAATTAAGAAGATGTTTTAATTAAGCTGAAATATCTTTCTGTTAAAAATATGGAGATGGACAATGAAGTCCTGAAAAGAACTCTTTTAATTCATGACAGAGTATGGGGAGGAATAGAGTGTTCAAAGTGTAAATTTGAGTAAAAAGTAGAGTAATTATGGTATAGTGAAGTGCTGGGAGATTTGAAGCCTTGAGAGGCAGTGAGAAAACTGTTTTCTAGTGAAGCTCACAGAAACAGATGAAGAAGACTTTTTGCCTTTGACTAACTTATCCTTAAAAATGCTATCCCTAAACTTATGACCCATAACACATTTCAGGGTGATGTGAGATGGGAAGAGTGGGCTCTGATAACAGCAGCTCTCGGCAGCTGATATCAGGGAAATGGAAAACTATAACAAAAATAGTCTTCCTGTGAGAAACTCCATAAATTAACAGAAAGAAACTTCTGTTTCTCTACAGAGACTGATGAAAAGACTGTAGAAGGAATTGGGACTGTTTAAACCATCAAAATTCTAAAGTTTTTGTCTCTGTTGTCATGTGAACAAAGGAATGGTGGGCAGTAAGAAATGAAAAGGTTTTTCTGGAAGTTTATTCTGGTGTTCTTATTCTTGTAGTTTGTCAATAAACTTTCTTTATTCCTTTTAAGTTTTATGCCTGGTTTGCTCTTGTTTTAATCCATATCTCACAGCAAGAAATAAGTAATTTTTTTTTTCCCCCTTTTGTTAATTACTGGTTTAAAACCACGACAATGGCATACCAGGTTGTAAAGCACCCATGCTTTCCATGACTGCATTGATTTTTCTCAAGTCATGGAGCAACCTCCATTTACCAGACTTCTTTTTTATAACAAATACTGGAGTGTTTCTACTGGTTTAGGTTCGCCAATTTGAGTTTCCCAGCCAATGCACTAAATAATTTAGTGGGTTTAGCACTGGCTAAAATTGCCAGTGCACCTACTATAATTTACTCATTTCTTATTGTGAGATATGAATTAGGAGGAGTAAAGTAGGCTCAAAACTGAAAAGCTATAAAGAAAGCTTTATTAACAGAGCTAAAAGAATAATAAGAACCAGAATAAAACCTTCAGAACACTTTTCCTCCCCTCCCTACAACCTCTTTGTTTCCCACTGACAATGTAGAGACAAAACTTGGGTTTTTCAATCATTTACCACCTCTACAATAGTCTTCCATTAGTTCTTGTAGGGAGAGGAGTTTCTCTCGCCATGCCATGGAGACTTCTCCACAAAAAACAGTTCTCTCATGGCTTCAGTGTCACAGTAAATCAGCCACCTGGGTGTCTCGGTTTTGGAAGACAGGTGTCTGCTAGGGAGGGCAGGAGCCTCCCTTGGAATGAAACTGTAGACTCCCCTCCCTCCAAATTATTATAATTTTGAAATCAAGGGGCTCTCAGGCAGAGATCTGGGGATAGGAATAACAGTTTTTTACTAGTGTGTATAACAAGGCAAAGAAACAACTACAGCGTTAACAACAAAACAGAACCAGAGACCCTGTGACAGCCTTCTTGGCCGAGACAGGAAAGGTTGGAGGAGAGGCTTTGCTTCACAAACCCCCTCGGGAGGTCAGGCCCGGTGTTCCTGCAGGGCTCTGAGGAACATTCAGCTGGAACAGCACAAGAAGGAGCAGAGATCCCAGGCCAGTGGCTGAGGTGTATCAGGAGCTTCACAGTGGTGGCTGGCACTGGCACGTCCCAGCAGGACGGGGGGGCGAGGCCACCAACAAAGAAGGAAGAAGGAGAAGAAGAAGCAGTAGCTCCATCTGGGTGATGGTGAATTCCCTTCTGTCCACAGCAGCAGCTCTCAGCAAAGTGTCCTTCTCTGAAGCTGAAGAAGCCAGCCAGCTGCCCTCACCCTCCCTTTTTCCTGCCTCTCTTCCCCCCTGGGCCCACCCAAACTCTTTGTGTTTTTCAATCACCCACTAAGTACCATCAGTCAGGTTTTCCCTGCAACTAATAGGTGAAAATTCCACAGGTGAGCCAGAACTAAAGGAAGGACACCCAATCCCCAACAGCGGGAATGGAAAATCTGTTCACAATGTGAAAATTCCTCTTCAACGTTGCAGCTTTCCCAAAGTTGCTTTCATGGGCCATGTCAATTTATGGGGTACTGTTTTAAGGATGAGTTGTTCTAGCATAAAAAAAGAGTACTCTTTTTTTATTTCTGGAAACAGAGGTTTTTCTTCTTCTATCCCTGGGGCAAAGTTTCTCATCTCTCTCTGTTCAAGCTTCTCATTGGATTACAGCTTTTCAGCATCCACACGCTCCAGCATGACTGCCCTTTTCTCATGGTCTCCGGGTGAATGCTGCATCCCCTCATGCACTTCATGAATTACAAGGAAAAAAAGAAGTCTGATACATCAAAAATATACCTTCACCATAGCCTTACAAAGAGATTTTCAGCCCAAGACCAGGACATCTCCTCAATTCCCTCCTAACTAGAATTTGACTCCTTCTTTACTGACCTCAGTGTCCCATGTTATTTTCCTTACTTGTCTTCACCCTTTCCTTTTCCTGATTTGGGAGAGGATTGGTATTCGTAGGTTCATTTGCTCTCAAGCTTTGTCAATTGAAACAGTTTCTATAGAGTTCTGCAACGCTGAAAATTTGGTCTCATCGAGGCTGTGCATCAAGGAGATTGCTTGCTGTGCTTCTCGCTGCTGGTCACATAGTGTTCACCAACACCACACAATGCCAGCTCTACTCAACACTTTTCTTCATGTTGAGCACCTAAAATAAGAAAAGCTGCTATTTCCACTTTTGTCCTTCTCTCTGCAGCTGGCTAAAAGCAGCTAAACAAACAAAAGTTCATTGCGAGCCATGCTGAGGCAGCAACAGCTGCACACCATTGTCCTGGTTGCACTGATTTTTTTGGCCATGCAGTCCCAGCTACGTGGCCACTCTTGGACTGGGCTGATGGTGGCCACTCCTAGCCCTTAACTGGTCCTAACCTCGGGGCCACTCCCAGTGCTGATAGAGCCTCTGGCCAGCATGGCCCAGCAGTCCCATGAGAAAAAGTACTGGTGGGCTCCACTGGAAGGGATCTGGCCCAGCAGGAAAGGGGCCCCAGCCACCTGCCAGGACGGG
This sequence comes from Poecile atricapillus, assembly GCF_030490865.1. Lineage (NCBI taxonomy): Eukaryota > Metazoa > Chordata > Aves > Passeriformes > Paridae > Poecile > Poecile atricapillus. The sequence goes on from NC_081275.1 coordinate 6,349,014, forward strand.
GCCCAGTAAATTCCCTGGTGAGGTGCTCGGCAGCCCTCTCACCACCCTTCAGAGGGCAGAAAATCTCGGCTGCAAGGGGATGGTCTGGCCCAGCTGTGCAAGCCACTCAGGGCCAGGTTGGCCAGTTACTTCTTAAAAAGCCAGAAGCCAAGAGAAAGATTTCCCAGGCTTGCCTGTCTTTAAAATGTGAATCTCACAGAGGGAGACCTGGCTTCTTCATGGTTCAATAAGTTGTCAATTCTCAGAGCTAGCCAGCTATTGGTTTCTGCCAGGCATAGAGGAAGCTCTTAGCAGCTTCTCTCAGAAAAATCATTTCCGTGAGTGGCTTCTTCCCTCCTTACCAAATATCAGTTAATGCAAAACCAGCACAGTGTCCCAAGGCCTTGTGGATGGTTTTTATGTGCCCTTGAGTTAGTTGTTCTTTTACTAAGGATTTAAGGGTGTGAATTTCCCCTTTCTCTAGGGACCACTGTTGAAACAAAGAAATTAAGAATTAGGAAGAAATGCTTGACTAAAAGGGGTGTCTGACAAAAACCATACCCTGACACCCTAATCCACAAGAACAGGGAAAAGAGTCAGACTGCAAGATGAGATAAGGAGCTGGAATAAACAAACAAGATGCAAAGACAAAGGCACCACAGGATAAAGGAGATTCCTGGACCCTAAGCCAGAAGAAACGGATTTGAAGTCCCAAAAAATGGCCAAGGGACTGAAAGGGGCATGGGGCTAATTGTAATATGAAGTGAAGACAGGCGGGGTTAGGAAATTAATATGTATTAGGCGTATCGTGTAAACCTAGTCTGTAAGGATAAAAAGGGAAAACCCAATCAAAAAGGTGTGCATACTTTTTGGAGGAGATATCCCCATGCACCTCAGCGCTGAATAAATTCATACCTGCTCTTATAACTACTCTGCTAGTTATAGAGTCCGTTTATTCCGCACATCACTGTGGTACCCACGCAAGCTGAATTGTAAGCCGTTTTAGGGCTAGCGTGGGATATTTTACGTCCTTCAGTAGAGTGGTGCCCGTTAAAAAACTGTCCCTACCTGGACTTCCCATGCTGATAGAACATCCCTCCCCCACAGGTTAAGTGGTGCAGCAGTGATATATATGGCCAAATCGTGGCTATCTGACCCTCCATATTTCTGACCAACACAGATCTGCTACTCTGAGGCCAGCAACAGCAGATCCCGCAGTCGTGGTGGGCCATGATGAAGGCCAAGTGTTGGCAGAGATGATAGTGACGTCTGCCCCTGTGTCAATCATCCCACTGACTTTTATTTGCAAGGGCTTTGTCCGAGGCATTGTGATGGTACATAGCATATTAGGTCTTTGATCACACATGACCTGGGTCCAATGTACCTGGGGTTCTCCTGTCGACCTGAAGCCTTGTCTCCTCACACTTTAAGATCCATTTTTGGGACAGAAGACTTAAAAGGGATGGGTTTAGCAATTCAGGTTTTAGCATGGATAGTCATGAGTGGGGTAAGGGCTGATACCATGGCATGTAAATCAGCATCTATAACTCTTGGATGTATGAAGATACCTTGTAAAGTGGAACTGGATCTTCCGATCAGTGGTGCACTCAATCTTCTCCTGATGGGCCCCTGGGCCTCAAGAGGGACTGTATGTACCTTTAAAGTGTTTATGATTGTTGAGATGGAGGTGGAAACTTCCATTCCAGCTGATCCTCTAGTTCTTCCTGTGAGCTGGTCACATAGGCTTGCACAAGAAGGTGGGAATATGCTTGTGTCGTCACGCATCTCCCCTCGTGCTTGGTCTTCCATTTCCCTGGTCCTTAAAAGATTATCTGTTAGTATAACTTTGTATTTGCATTGTATGGCTGTGTGATTTGGTTTCCCCCAGTCTGTAACACCAGTTACAATTAATGTTTACATGCCTCTGTCCTTGAAATGTCTCCATTAGAGTGGGCTCGTGGGGACAGTTTGCTGTCAGGTGGCCTTTTTGCCCATATCTGCAACACTGGGATGTCAGTTTTACATCAGCTGCAATGAAATCTGCTAGTAAGGACATGTTGGGGGAATCAGATCCTGCCGCGGTGACGGAAAGCCCGGAGCACCGCGACTTCTCTAGAGAAACAGCCCTGAAAAGGGCTGGGCCGAAGCGCGTGCGAGCAGCTTCGGGCAGTCGAGTGATTTCAGCTCAGCTCAGTGGCAGTGGGCAGGCGACATAGGAAGCAGGGACGAGAAAGCTGGTCCAGCGTTCCGCTAAGCACAAACCTTTATTCAGGCAGAGCTTTGGCGAAGGGAGCTAGCAACAGCTAATCTGTCAAACAGGGGAAAACCCGGGATATTTATAGGAGAGGAAAGGGGTGGGGGGAGCCCGAGTTACATGTATTGGGGTGGGACAGCAGGGAGGAACACCAATGGGGTACAACAGTTTAACATAACTAACTCAAAGAGCCCTGGGAGTGGTACATTGACTCTCTCTGAGTGCAAGGTGTCTTGCCTCCAGGGGACAGCTAGGATCTCAGCAGGCTCCTCCTCACCCACAACTCCCCCTTCTTTACTTATTAAAAAGGCATCTCTTAGAGAGTTAGCTAATAGCTTCTTAAAACATGAAAACATACTTAGGAAGATAATAACAATTAGGAAAACCCAAAAAATGTTTTTGAGGAGGGAGGCAACCCATCCTTTGAACCTTTAGCTCCCAAAAAGGTCCTCAAACCACTGGGGCTCCTTTTCAGTCTGGAGTTCCTGGACCGGACCGCGTGTTGGCGTCTCTGGATGCGGGCGTGGATGCCTTCACTGGGGCTGGAGAGGTCAAAGCAACACAGTCTGTTAAATTCCTCGCAGCCATGTCCATGGGCCAAGAGCAAAAGGTCTAGAGGGTTGCTGGTGCTGCCCATGGACAAGCACATGTGGTCTTGTTTGAGCGTCTTTGCGAGGGTGATCCACACGTTCTCCTGGGGCTGTACTACTAGCCAGGCATCCACAGCTGATGTTTTCAGGAGCATCCAGATAATCAGAAACATCAGGAACTCAAGGATGGTTTTGCTGTCCATTTGCTATAACAGGACATAAAAGATTAGATCAGATTTTTGGAGGGGGGGGGGCGGAGCTATTTTCTTTTTCCCTTTCCTTTCCCGTCTCCCCCCTCTTTAAAAAAAAACCAAAAAACCAAACAATTATAAGCAAGGTTATTCTGTGTATTGGGGACACGACCCGACACCAGCAGCAGCACAGAGGTGCATTTTGGTGTAAACTGGCAATTTGGGCTAGGCAACAAGGGCAAGAAGGGGAAGGGGGAGGGAGTTAAGAATACTTGTGTACTGTCACGGTGTCAGGCGTGACGTTGGCAGTCGTCTCGTTGCGGCCCTGGTAGCAGGATGCTTTGGCCTCTGTCTGGTTGTTGGTCTGGTGGCAGGTCGGTTTGGTGGACTCCGACGACGTCTCCGCTTCCAGGCTGCAGTGGACTGCTGTTTTTCTGGACCCGTGTGGGTCTCAGGAGACTTTGAAAGTTCTGAGTCTGGTGCAGGGTTTGTAGGGCCTAAATAAGGTTTTACATTTTTCCCTGGGAACCACTTAGGTCCTGATGGTGTGGACACACACGCATACCCTCTCCCCCAGGTAATCAATGGGAAAGGTCCTGATGTCCGTTGTGATTCAGCACTTGATCAGCACCGGCGGCTTCTCCATGAGTTTGGCATGAGTTGAATTAGAGAAGTGCAGAATTACAGGGGGGTCAGGCTCTGTAGGTGAGCAATTTAGAAAGTTCATGACATATAGAGCCTTACAGAGCCTCTCAATGGGAGGAATGATCTCTGTTTCTCCCCGCTGGTGATCAAGGACTCTTTTCAGGTTTTGGTGGGTTCTCTCTACTATTGATTGCCCTGTGGGGGAATGAGGAATGCTCATGATGTGTTTCACTCCCCACTCATTGAAAAAGTCTCTTAATTTGTGAGAGGTGTAAGCAGGTCCATTGTCTGTTTTAATTTGTTCTGGGACTCCCAGGGTACCAAAAGCAAGGAGAAAATGTCGGGTGGTATGCTTGGCATTTTCTCCTGCATGGGCTGAGGCAAACACTGCACCAGAGAAGGTGTCTACAGAGACATGTACGTATTTGACTCTCCCGAAGGACGGGACGTGAGTGACGTCGGTTTGCCATATCTGGCAGCTGTTAAGTCCTCGGGGGTTAACCCCGGAGTTAACGACAGGTATTTGGAAAGATTGACAATTAGGACAGGTGGCAACTATTGCTCTAGCATTCTCATCAGTGCAGGCACGTTTTGGTGGAAGAACTGGTGGGACAATTTCGCTTGTGCGAAAATGTCAGGGACATTGGCTGGTCCAGCAGGCATGGCTAAGGCGTCTGCCCTCTTGTTTCCTTCGGCAACGGCACCTGGGAGGTCAGAATGTGCCCTCACATGCATGACATAGTAAGGTTGCTTTCTGTGGGAGATAAGATATGCTAATTCAGAAAGCAATTTGTATAAATTTGGGTTAGAGACCTCTTTTAGAAATGCATGTTCTGCTCTCATAGCTATTCCAGCCACATAAGCCGAATCAGCCACCAGATTGAAAGGGTCTTGTAATTTCTCAAAAGCTCTGATGACAGCTGCTAATTCAGCAATCTGTGGTGATCCCTCAACCACTTGGACATCAGACTCCCATTTCTGTGTCCTGGGGTCCTTCCAAGTCATGACTGACTTGTGGGATTTCCCCGAGCCATCTGTGAAAACCGTCAGAGCCTTGAGCGGTGTTTTGCTCTGTAATGATTTGGGGACCAAATTAAATGTAGTTTTGAAAAGTCTGTGGCCAGGTGGGTATTGAGAAACCGCCCAGCTATTCACCAGTCTTCACAGAAGTAATTGTGAATGCTGTTTATTTCTATCTTTAGCACACCTTTTATAGGGTTCTACAGGGTCTGCAGGCAGAGCAAGCTACTATTGGCTAACACACACAGTTTACATTTTTTCTCCTACACACAAGGATATTGTTTTGCTTTACTCTCTCTTCTGCATGAAGGTTTCAAGGACTTTAGCCCTTAATATTACGACTTGTTTCAAAGGCTGGTTTCTGCATACAGGCCTTTACTAATATATAAAATATAGCAACAAGTGGGTGTATAGAAATTTGGCCTGAATAGGTATCAAGAGCGAACTGAAGGCTCTCATTGGTTTGGAGCAAAGGCTCCAAACTTCCAGTTGCCAATGGGAGGAAGATGCATGTGAACTCACAGGCTGCAAGAGTGCGGAGACAGACTCTAGCTCTTATAATGAGTTCAGCTGTGATTTCTTGCGGAGCGGTAATAGTCTTAGTGGGCTGTTTATGTGTAAAGATCCACTCGATGATAAGGAGTAGATCCTTCAATGCCATGTCCCATTGAAAAATGAGCCCGTGTAAGTGCGGGGCCTTACCCAGGACAACAAGCTGGAAGGGCAGGCTGGGTTCATACCGGTGGGCTTGCCGCAAAGACAGGCCTCCTGGACCTTGGTGATGGATTCCCGGGCCTCCGGTGTGAGGGAGCGCGGTGAGTCGAGGGCCTCGCTGCCACGGAGCAGGTTGAAGAGGGGTGCAAGGACTTCCGTTGTTACCCCAAGCAGAGGGCGTATCCAGTTGATGGACCCGCAGAGCTGATGCAAGTCCCGCAGGGTCTTGGTGTTGTCTCTGATGGTCAGCTGCTGGGGCACGATGGTCCGCTCGTGGATCCAGAGTCCTAGGTAGGTCCACAGGCAGGTGTGCTGGATCTTGTTTTCATGTATCTCAAATCCAGCATCCTCAATTGTCTGGATAGTTTTTTGTAAAGTCTGGTGCAGATAGTTAGCAGCAGCAGCACAAACCAGGATGTCATCCGTGTAGTGGAGGATGACGGCATCTGGGAACAGGGTCCTCACAGGTGACAGAATGTGGGCCACGTACCATTGGCAGAGGGTAGGAGAATTTTTCATCCTTTGGGGAAGGACTAGCCAATGGTATCTTTTTAAAGGTGCTTGTCTGTTTGGGGAGGAAACTGAGAATGCAAATCTGGGGGCGTCCTGAGGATGGAGGGGTATGTTGAAAAAACAGTCCTTTATGTCAATGACAGCCAGCTTCCAATCCCGGGGGAGCACTGAAGGGGAGGGCATGCCAGGCTGAAGGGATCCCATGTCTTCAATGACATCGTTGGTCTTCCGGAGATCATGAAGGAGTCTCCACTTGTCCTTGCCTGGTTTGCGCAGAACAAAGACAGGGGAGTTCCAAGGGCTATTGGTCTCAGTGATGTGGCCCTTGGCAAGCTGCTCTTCCACGAGGGCTTCCAGTGCACGCAGTTTGGTCTCAGATAGGGGCCACTGATCAACCCACACTGGATGGTGCTGTTTCCAGGTGAGTTGGGGGATGGTAGGCGTGGCGCGCTTCTCAGTGACCCCGACTAAAAATCCCTGCTGGGAATCCACAGAGAAGCTCCCTATTGGGACAGGAGAGCCCGTCCCCGGAGGGTGATTGGTACTCTCACCACAAATGGCCTGATGGTTGCCATTTTTCCCTCAGGTCCTTCGATGACAATATTCCATTTGCTCCTCATGGAAGCTGTCATCCCTCCAATTCCTGAAATCATGCCTGCCACAGGTTGTAATTCCCAATTGTCTGGCCACTCGGAGCGGGCGATGATGGTAACATCTGCTCCAGTGTCTAGCATTCCTGGGCGCTGAATCCTTTCCCCATAACAAAACAGGCTGCAGTCCATGATGGGTTTACTGGAGCCCACAACCTGAGTCCACATAGCGCTGGGGTTGAGGGGAACCTGTTCCGGGCAGTCACTGGGAAGTAAAAAGGCCTGTGCCACAGGAGTCTGTTCCTTTAAATAATAAGGAGGGCCTATGCAGGTCAGAGAGATGGAAATTTCATCTCCAGGGTATATAGTTTGAACCTCAGGAACAGTATGAATTTGTCCTGGAGAGTTAGTTGGATCCCCAAGTACTAAGATGTTGGAGGGACTGCCTGGTGGTCCATGTTTCCGTGTGGGGATTTTGTAAATACAGTCACCCTTCATATGTAAAGAGAGTCTAGTTACCAGTTGACGCCGGGTTCCCATCTGAAGTGCTCCACCTGCTGGGCTTGATATCGGGGTCCCCATGGAGGCAGGATGGTGGGTTTTGCAGAAGGGGTGGAGCGGTGCGGCATTTGATTTGATGTCAAAGTGCGAGGCCCTTCCGCGCTCTGCTTGAAGTTTCCCGAACGCCAGTTTTGTCTGGGTAACTGTTGGTGGGCTGGTGGTTGTATAAAATGTCTCTCTGGACAGTCTTTGAAAAAATGTCCAGGCTCACCACAATTAAAACAATGACTTGTATTGGGGTCTGCAGCATAAGCTCCAGATATCGCCTCTGCCACTCCTTTAGCCACTGCAAGTGCCACTGTATTCTCACTTGAGGCAGAGGAGTGTTTGGTGCAGGCTTCAACCATCTGATCTATGGTTGGTTCGGGGTCCAGAGGGAGGGCTCGCAAAACTGCCTTCCACTCCTGATTAGCATTGGCCATTGCTATTTTTACTAATAATTCCTTTTGCGCCTGAGGGCTCTCTATCTGCTTTTCAATGCCTACTTTTAACTTATCACTACACTTAATAAAAGACTCAGTTGCCCCTTGCTTAATATTGGTGAAGCACTGCCGTGGTACTTTATCATCAGGGGTGGTAAAAAGAGACATTTTGAGCATTAGCTATATCCTGTAAAGCTGCTTCAGGCAGATCCTGGGCCTGATCTCGGGGCTTTTGGAAATCTCTTTCTCCTGCCAACTGCTCTAAAGTAAAATGAGGTCTGTTAACACCTTTAAAATAAACATCTGCCAATTGCTTTAATTTTGTTTTTCCACTGCTTCTCCCAACACATGTACTCTGTTGGGGAGAGAAGGCAGTTCATAATATTCTTGATGTCATGTGGGACCATGACGTCGGCAGAGAAGGAGGCTTCCAGAAAGTATTTAAAAAAATGTGGACCTCTGCCATGTTCCTCGGCAGCTTTGCGAAGTTCTTGCAGTTCCCTAGAGTGAAGGGATTCCCATGTTTGGGAGACATGATTGTGTTTGAGGCTGTCATGACTGTGATGTCCCAGAGAGGGGAATAATGCATCTGTCTCCGCTGTGGTGTCACAGAAAGGCGTAAATTGGTCCTGTAACTGCTGTGACGTTACAGGGAGGCGCAAATTGGGCCAGTCTCTAATGTGTTGTCACAGAGAGGGGCTTAATGGGTCTGTGGCCACTGTGGTGTCACAGAGAGGCGTAAATTAGAGTTGTCACTGCAGTGACGTCACAGAGAGGAAAAAACTGAGACTGCCACTGCACTCATGTCACAGAGAGGAATAAATTGTGCCTGTCACTGCTGTGGTGTTATATCAGCGCTGAACATAAAGCTGTCAGGCTGGGATGACACAGAGAGGGGACTAAAGCGTCTGTCAAAGCTGTGGTGACACAGAGAGGCGTAAATTAGAGTTGTCACTGAAGTAATGTCACAGAGAATTTAAACTGGGTCCCTGATTGGTGTGATGTCAGAGAGGAAAAAACTGAGACTGCCTCTGCACTGGTGTCACAGAGAGGCATCAATTGGGCCTGTCACTTCTGTGGTGTCACAAAGAGGGGAAAAGTGAGTCTGTCACTGCTGTGGTGTCCCAAATTGGGGAAAAGTGGAGTGATCACTGTTGTGCAGTTCCAGAGAAAGTTCCACAGGTGCTATGACTTGTCTGTTGCCACAAAGGGCATGGAATTGGGGTTGTTAGGGCTGTGGTATGAGAGAGAGTTTTAAATTGGTTCTGATGTGATGTCCCAGAGAGGGGAATAATGGGTCTTTCAGCGTCGTGGTGTCATAGAGAGGTGTCAATTGGACTTGTCAGTGCAGTGATCTCCCAGAGAGAGGGAAACTGAGGCTGTCACTGCTGTGGCTTATAGGAGGGGATGAATTCCCACTTGTCTTTGATGTTATGTCAGGGAGAGGAGAAACCTGACACTGTCAGCGCTGGGGTGTTAGAGATAGGTGTAAATTGGGCTTGTTCCATCTGTGGTGTGACAGAAAGGGTGAAATTTGGTCTGTCAGTGCTGTGATGTCTTAAAGGGTGGAAACTGGGTCTTTCACTGCTGTGATGTCCCAGAGAGGGAAAAACAGGGGCTATCAGAGCTCTGGAGTCTAAGAGAAAGTTCCACAGGTGTTTTCACTTGCCTGTTGCCACAAAGGGGATGCAATTGGGGTTGTCATGGCTATGGTATCAGAGAGAGGTTTTAATTAGTTCTGTCTCTGCTGTGATGTCACAGAGAAGGGAATAATGAGTCTGTCACCGCTGTGGTGTCCCAGAGAGGTGTAAATTGGACTTGTCACTGACTGCAGTGATGTCCCAGAGAGGGGAAACTGGGTCACTCATTTTTGTGTTGTCACAGAGAGGAAAAAACCAAGGCTGCCACAGCTTTGGTGTCATAAACAAATGTAAATTGGGCCTGTCACTGCTCTGATGTCACAAATGGAGGACAACGGGATCAGTCACTGCAGCGGTGTTACACACCTCTCTGTGACACCACGACGCTGAAAGACCCATTACTCCCCTCTCTGGGTCATCACATCAGAGGCAGAACCAAATGAAGACTCTCTGTCATACCACAGCCCTAACAACCCTAATTCCATCCACTTTGTGGCAACACACAAGTCATAGCACCTGTACAAGTTTCTCTGGGGCTGCACAACAGTGATCACTCCGCTTTTCCCCAATTTGGGACACCACAGCAGTGACAGACTCACTTTTCCCCTCCTTGTGACACCACAGAAGTGACAGGCCCAATTAATGCCTCTCTGTGACACCAGTGCAGAGGCATTCTCAGTTTTTTCCTCTCTCTGACATCACACCAATCAGGGACCCATTTTCCCCTCTCTATGACATCACTGCACTGACAACTCTAATTTACGCCTGTCTGGGACACCACAGTGGTGACAAAGGCATTATTCCCCTCTCTGGGACATCACAGGCATTCGTGCCAAGAGTCGCAGATTGCTTAACTCAGGAGCTCTGAGAATGGAGCGGCAAGAGGTGTTCCGCTTTCGTCATAAAGAGCGCTCAGAGCGCTTGGTAACGGGCACAACGAAACGTGTGTGCGAGATAGTGGCCATTCACGCCTAGTGCTGGCAATGCACGAGCAATGCCAAAAGGTAAAGGAAGGCGCTTAGCATGCGGCTTGTGCTCCAATCTTTCAGACTGCCAGAGGACCGCAGCTGTGGTAAGCCCGCTTGCTCATTTGACGTTAGGTGTCGCCTGCAAGAACTTCACCCGCATCTGGTTTATGCTGCTACCTTTTGTTAGGCGACAACAAGGGCACATGTAGCAAATGCTTTTTCCTGGCCCATTTTGCTAGACCACGCTCTTCTGTGGCTCTTTAGTGCTTGCCAAACTGCTATGTGCGTGCTGCTGCTTCCATCTGACAAGTAGCACAGCCTTCTGAAAGCAGCTTTCAACTTGCTTAAGCAACAGTTTGGCCATTTAAATGTGCTGCAAATCTGTGTGTGTGTAAGGTGCAGGTGCAAACTCCTGACAAAGGTGTTCTCCAGGTTCAGTTTCTCCCTGCCAGACTCATTGGACATGTTTTCCTCTGGCATTCACGCCAAGACTGGCAGATTGCTTAACTCAGGAGCTCTGAGAATGGAGCGGCAAAATGTGTTCCGCTTTCGTCATAAACAGTGGTCCAGAGCGCTCGGCAACGGGCACAACCAAACGTGTGTGCGAGATAGTGGCCATTCACGCCTAGTGCTGGCAATGCCCCAGCACAGCCAAAAAGCAATGGAAGGCGCTTAGCATCCGGCTTGTGCGCAAAGCTTTCAGACTGCCAGAGGACCGCAGCTGTGGTAAGCCGGCTTGCTCATTTGACGTTAGCTGTCGCCTGCAAGAACTTCAACCTCATCTGGTTTATGCTGCTACGTGTTGTTAGGCGACAACAAGGGCACATGTAGCAAATGCTTTTTCCTGGCTCATTTTGCTAGGCCACGCTCTTCTGTGGCTGTTTAGTGCTTGCCCAACTGCCATGTGCGTGCTGGTGCTTCCATCAGACAAGTAGCACAGCTTTCTGACAGCAGCTTTCAACTTGCCTAAGAAAGAGTTTGGCCATTTAAATGTGCTGCAAATCTGTGTGTGTGTAAGGTGCAGGTGCAAGCTCCTGACAAAGGTGTTCTCCAGGTTCAGTTTCTCCCTGCCAGACTCATTGGACATATTTTCCTCTGGCATTCACGCCAAGACTGGCAGATTGCTTAACTCAGGAGCTCTGAGAATGGAGCGGCAAGATGTGTTCCGCTTTCGTCATAAACAGTGCTCCAGAGCGCTTGGCACCGGGCACAACGAACCGTGTGTGCGGGATAGTGAGCATTCACGCCTAGTGCTGGCAATGCAGGAGCAGTGCCAAGAGGCAAAGGAAGGTGCTTAGCATCCGGCTTGTGCTCAAAGCTTTCAGACGGCCAGAGGACCGCAGCTGTGGTAGCTGGCATGCTCATTTGACGTTAGGTGTCACCTGCAAGAACTTCACACTCATGTGGTTTATGCTGCTACCTGTTGTTAGGCGACAACAAGGGCACATGTAGCAAATGCTTTTTCTGGCCCATTTTGCTAGACCACGCTCTTCTGTGGCACTTTAGTGCTTGCCAAACTGCTATGTGCGTGCTGCTGCTTCCATCTGACAAGGAGCACAGCCTTCTGACAGCAGCTTTCAACTTGCTTAAGCAAGAGTTTGGCCATTTAAATGTGCTGCAAATCTGTGTGTGTGAAAGGTGCAGGTGCAAGCTCCTGACAAAGGTGTTCTCCAGGTTCAGTTTCTCCCTGCCAGACTCATTGGAAATGTTTTCCTCTAGCATTCACGCCAAGACTCGCAGATTGCTTAACTCAGGAGCTCTGAGAATGGAGCGGCAAGATGTGTTCCGCTTTCGTCATAAACAGTGGTCCAGAGCGCTTGGCACCGGGCACAACGAATCATGTGTGCCGGATAGTGAGCATTCACGCCTAGTGCTGGCAATGCACGAGCACTGCTAAAAGGCATAGGAAGGCGCTTAGCATCTGGCTTGTGCCCAAAGCTTTCAGACTGCCAAAGGATTGTAGCTGTGGTAAGCTCGCTTGCTCATTTGACGTTAGCTGTCGCCTGCAAGAACTTCACCCGCATCTGGTTTATGCTGCTCCCTGTTGTTAGGCGACAACAAGGGCACATGTAGCAAATGCTTTTTCCTGGCCCATTTTGTTAGGACACGCTCTTCTGTGGCTCTTTAGTGCTTGCCAAAGTCCTATGTGCGTGCTGCTGCTTCCATCTGACAAGGAGCACAACGTTCTGACAGCAGCTTTCAACTTGCCGAAGAAAGAGCTTGGCCATTTAGATGTGCTGCAAATATGTGTGTGTGTAAGGTGCAGGTGCAAGCTCATGACAAAGGTGTTCTCCCGGTTCAGTTTCTATTTGCCAGACGCATTGGAAATGTTTTCCTCTGGTATTCGCAGCAAGAGTCGCAGGTTACTTAACCCAAGAGCTCTGAGAATGGAACGGCAAGAGGTGTTCCGCTTTCGTCATAAACAGTGCTCCAGAGCGCTTGGTAACGGGCACAACGAAACGTGTGTGCGAGATAGTGGCCATTCACGCCTAGTGCTGGCAATGCACGAGCAATGCCAAAAGGCAAAGGAAGGCGGTTAGCATGCGGCTTGTGCGCAAAGTTTTCAGACTGCCAGAGGACCGCAGCTGTGGTAACCAGGCTTGCTCATTTGACGTTAGATGTCACCTGCAAGAACTTCACCCACATCTGGTTTATGCTGCTACCTGTTGTTAGGCGACAACAAGGGCACATGTAGCAAATGCTTTTTCCTGGCCCATTTTGCTAGACCACGCTCTTCTGTGGCTCTTTAGTGCTTGCCAAACTGATATGTGCGTGCTGCTGCTTCCATCTGACAAGGAGCACAGCCTTCTGACAGCAGCTTTCAACTTGCTTAAGTAAGAGTTTGGCCATTTAGATGTGTTGCAAATCTGTGTGTGTGAAAGGTGTAGGTGCAAGCTCCTGACAAAGGTGTTCTCCCGGTTCAGTTTCTCCCTGCCAGACTCATTGGACATGTTTTCCTCTGGCATTCACGCCAAGACTGGCAGATTGCTTAACTCAGGAGCTCTGAGAATGGAGCGGCAAGAGGTGTTCCGCTTTCGTCATAAACAGTGCTCCAGAGCGCTTGGCACCGGGCACAACGAATCGTGTGTGCGGGATAGTGAGCATTCACGCCTAGTGCTGGCAATGCACGAGCACTGCCAAAAGGCATAGGAAGGCGCTTAGCATCTGGCTTGTGCCCAAAGCTTTCAGACTGCCAAAGGATTGTAGCTGTGGTAAGCTCGCTTGCTCATTTGACGTTAGCTGTCGCCTGCAAGAACTTCACCCGCATCTGGTTAATGCTGCTACGTGTTGTTAGGCGACAACAAGGGCACATGTAGCAAATGCTTTTTCCTGGCCCATTTTGTTAGGCCACGCTCTTCTGTGGCTCTTTAGTGCTTTCCAAACTACTATGTGCCTGCTGCTGCTTCCATCTGACAAGGAGCACAGCCTTCTGACAGCAGCTTTCAACTTGCCTAAGAAAGAGTTTGGCCATTTAAATGTGCTGCAAATCTGTGTGTGTGTAATGTGCACATGCAAGCTCCTGACAAAGGTGTTCTCCAGGTTCAGTTTCTCCCTGCCAGACTCATTGGGAATGTTTTCCTCTGGCATTCACGCCAAGAGTCGCAGGTTGCTTAACTCAGGAGCTCTGAGAATGGAGCGGCAAGAGGTGTTCCGCTTTCGTAATAAACAGTGCTCAGACCGCTCAGCAACGGGCACAACCAAACGTGTGTGCGAGATAGTGGCCATTCACGCCTAGTGCTGGCAATGCCCCAGCACAGCCAAAAAAGCAAAGGAAGGCGCCTAGCATCCGGCTTGTGCGCAAAGCTTTCAGACTGCCAGAGGGCCATAGCTGTGGTAAGCCGGCTTGCTCATTTGACGTTAGATGTCACCTGCAAGAACTTCACCTGCATCTGGTCTATACTGCTACCTTTTGTTAGGCGACAACAAGGGCACATGTAGCAAATGATTTTTCCTGTTTCATTTTGTTAGGCCACGCTCTTCTGTGGCTCTTTAGTGCTTGCCAAACTCCTATGTGCGTGCTGCTGCTTCCGTCTGACAAGGAGCACAGCCTTCTGACAGCAGCTTTCAACTTGCCTAAGAAAGAGTTTGGCCATTTAAATGTGCTGCAAATCTGTGTGTGTGAAAGGTGCAAATGCCAGATCCGGACAAAGGTGTTCTCCCGGTTCAGTTTCTCCCTGCCAGGCTCATTGGAAATGTTTTCCTCTGGTATTCACGCCAAGACTGGCAGATTGCTTAACTCAGGAGCTCTGAGAATGGAGCGGCAAGATGTGTTCCGCTTTCGTCATAAACAGTGCTCCAGAGTGCTTGGCACCGGGTACAACGAACCGTGTGTGCGGGATAGTGAGCATTCACGCCTAGTGCTGGCAATGCAGGAGCAGTGCCAAGAGGCAAAGGAAGGCGCTTAGCATCCGGCTTGTGCTCAAAGCTTTCAGACGGCCAGAGGACCGCAGCTGTGGTAGCTGGCATGCTCATTTGACGTTAGGTGTCACCTGCAAGAACTTCACACTCATGTGGTTTATGCTGCTACCTGTTGTTAGGCGACAACAAGGGCACATGTAGCAAATGCTTTTTCTGGCCCATTTTGCTAGACCACGCTCTTCTGTGGCTGTTTAGTGCTTGCCCAACTGCCATGTGCGTGCTGGTGCTTCCATCTGACAAGTAGCACAGCTTTCTGACAGCAGTTTTCAACTTGCCTAAGAAAGAGCTTGGCCATTTAAATGTGCTGCAAATCTGTGTGTGTGTAAGGTGCAGGTGCAAACTCCTGACAAAGGTGTTCTCCAGGTTCAGTTTCTCCCTGCCAGACTCATTGGACATGTTTTCCTCTGGCATTCACGCCAAGACTGGCAGATTGCTTAACTCAGGAGCTCTGAGAATGGAGCGGCAAGAGGTGTTCCGCTTTCGTCATAAACAGTGCTCAGAGCGCTCAGCAACGGGCACAACCAAACGTGTGTGCGAGATAGTGGCCATTCACGCCTAGTGCTGGCAATGCCCCAGCACAGCCAAAAAAGCAAAGGAAGGCGCCTAGCATCCGGCTTGTGCGCAAAGCTTTCAGACTGCCAGAGGGCCATAGCTGTGGTAAGCCGGCTTGCTCATTTGACGTTAGATGTCACCTGCAAGAACTTCACCTGCATCTGGTCTATACTGCTACCTTTTGTTAGGCGACAACAAGGGCACATGTAGCAAATGATTTTTCCTGTTTCATTTTGTTAGGCCACGCTCTTCTGTGGCTCTTTAGTGCTTGCCAAACTCCTATGTGCGTGCTGCTGCTTCCGTCTGACAAGGAGCACAGCCTTCTGACAGCAGCTTTCAACTTGCCTAAGAAAGAGTTTGGCCATTTAAATGTGCTGCAAATCTGTGTGTGTGTAAGGTGCAAATGCCAGCTCCGGACAAAGGTGTTCTCCCGGTTCAGTTTCTCCCTGCCAGGCTCATTGGAAATGTTTTCCTCTGGTATTCACGCCAAGACTGGCAGATTGCTTAACTCAGGAGCTCTGAGAATGGAGCGGCAAGATGTGTTCCGCTTTCGTCATAAACAGTGCTCCAGAGCGCTTGGCACCGGGCACAACGAATCGTGTGTGCGGGATAGTGAGCATTCACGCCTAGTGCTGGCAATGCAGGAGCAGTGCCAAGAGGCAAAGGAAGGCGCTTAGCATCCGGCTTGTGCTCAAAGCTTTCAGACGGCCAGAGGACCGCAGCTGTGGTAGCTGGCATGCTCATTTGACGTTAGGTGTCACCTGCAAGAACTTCACACTCATGTGGTTTATGCTGCTACCTGTTGTTAGGCGACAACAAGTGCACATGTAGCAAATGCTTTTTCTGGCCCATTTTGCTAGACCACGCTCTTCTGTGGCTCTTTAGTGCTTGCCAAACTGCTATGTGCGTGCTGCTGCTTCCATCTGACAAGGAGCACAGCCTTCTGACAGCAGCTTTCAACTTGCTTAAGCAACAGTTTGGCCATTTAAATGTGCTGCAAATCTGTGTGTGTGAAAGGTGCAGGTGCAAACTCCTGACAAAGGTGTTCTCCAGGTTCAGTTTCTCCCTGCCAGACTCATTGGAAATGTTTTCCTCTGGCATTCACGCCAAGACTGGCAGATTGTTTAACTCAGGAGCTCTGAGAATGGAGCGGCAAGATGTGTTCCGCTTTCGTCATAAACAGTGGTCCAGAGCGCTTGGCACCGGGCACAACGAATCGTGTGTGCCGGATAGTGAGCATTCACGCCTAGTGCTGGCAATGCACGAGCACTGCCAAAAGGCATAGGAAGGCGCTTAGCATCTGGCTTGTGCCCAAAGCTTTCAGACTGCCAAAGGATTGTAGCTGTGGTAAGCTCGCTTGCTCATTTGACGTTAGCTGTCGCCTGCAAGAACTTCATCCGCATCTGCTTTATGCTGCTCCCTGTTGTTAGGCGACAAGAAGTGCACATGTACCAAATGCTTTTTCCTGGCCCATTTTGTTAGGCCACGCTCTTCTGTGGCTCTTTAGTGCTTGCCAAACTGCTATGTGCGTGCTGCTGCTTCCATCTGACAAGGAGCACAGCCTTCTGACAGCCGCTTTCAACTTGCCTAAGGAAGAGCTTGGCCATTTAAATGTGCTGCAAATCTGTGTGTGTGTAAGGTGCAAATGCCAGCTCCGGACAAAGGTGTTCTCCAGGTTCAGTTTCTCCCTGCCAGATGCATTGGACATGTTTTCCTCTGGCATCCGCACCAAGAGTCGCAGGTTGCTTAACTCAGGAGCTCTGAGAATGGAACGGCAAGAGGTGTTCCGCTTTCGTCATAAACAGTGCTCAGAGCGCTTAGCAACGGGCACAACCAAACGTGTGTGCGAGATAGTTGCCATTCACGCCTAGTGCTGGCAATGCCCCAGCACAGCCAAAAAGCAATGGCAGGCGCTTAGCATGCGGCTTGTGCGCAAAGCTTTCAGACTGCCAGAGGACCGCAGCTGTGGTAAGCCGGCTTGCTAATTTGACGTTAGCTGTCGCCTGCAAGAACTTCAACCTCATCTGGTTTATGCTGCTACGTGTTGTTAGGCGACAACAAGGGCACATGTAGCAAATGCTTTTTCCTGGCCCATTTTGCTAGGCCACGCTCTTCTGTGGCTGTTTAGTGCTTGCCCAACTGCCATGTGCGTGCTGCTGCTTCCATCTGACAAGGAGCACAGCCTTCTGACTGCCGCTTTCAACATTGTTAAGAAAGAGCTTGGCCATTTATATGTGCTGCAAATCTGTGTGTGTGTAAGGTGCAGGTGCAAGCTCCTGACAAAGGTGTTCTCCAGGTTCAGTTTCTCCCTGCCAGACTCATTGGAAATGTTTTCCTCTGGCATTCACGCCAAGACTGGCAGATTGCTTAACTCCGAGCTCTGAGAATGGAGCGGCAAGATGTGTTCCGCTTTCGTCATAAACAGTGGTCCAGAGCGCTTGGCACCGGGCACAACGAATCGTGTGTGCGGGATAGTGAGCATTCACGCTTAGTGCTGGCAATGCACGAGCACTGCCAAAAGGCAAAGGAAGGCGCTTAGCATGCGGCTTGTGCGCAAATCTTTCAGACTGCCAGACGACCGTAGCTGTGGTAAGCCCGCTTGCTCATTTACACGTTAGCTGTCACCTGCAAGAACTTCACCCTCATCTGGTTTATGCTGCTACCTGTTGTTAAACGACATCAATGGCACATGTAGCAAATGCTTTTTCCTGTTTCATTTTGCTAGGCCACGCTCTTCTGTGGCTGTTTAGTGCTTGCCCAACTACCATGTGCGTGCTGCTGCTTCCATCTGACAAGTAGCACAGCCTTCTGACTGCCGCTTTCAACATTGTTAAGAAAGAGCTTGGCCATTTATATGTGCTGCAAATCTGTGTGTGTGTAAGGTGCAGGTGCAAGCTCCGGACAAAGGTGTTCTCCAGGTTCAGTTTCTCCCTGCCAGAAGCATTGGAAATGTTTTCCTTTGGCATTCACGCCAAGAGTCGCAGATTGCTTAACTTAGGAGCTCTGAGAATGGAGCGGTAACATGTATTCCGCATTCGTCATAAACAGCGCTCCAGAGCGCTTGGCACCGGGCACAACGAATCGTGTGTGCGGAATAGTGGGCACTCACGCCTAGTGCTGGCAATGCACGAGCACTGCCAAAAGGCAAAGGAAGGCGCTTAGCATCTGGCTTGCGCGCCAAGCTTTCAGAATGCCAGAGGACCGTAGCTGTGGTAAGCCGGCTTGCTCATTTGACGTAAGGTGTCACCTGCAAGAAATTCACCCGCATCTGGTTTATGCTGCTACCTGTTGTTAGGCGACAACAAGTGCATACGTAGCAAATGCTTTCTCCTGGCCCATTTTGTTAAGCCACGCTCTTCTGTTGCTCTTTAGTGCTTGCCAAACTGCTATGTGCGTGCTGCTGCTTCCATCTGACAAGGAGCACAACGTTCTGACAGCAGCTTTCAACTTGCCTAAGAAAGAGCTTGGCCATTTAGATGTGCTGCAAATATGTGTGTGTGTAAGGTGCAGGTGCAAGCTCATGACAAAGGTGTTCTCCCGGTTCAGTTTCTATTTGCCAGACGCATTGGAAATGTTTTCCTCTGGTATTCGCAGCAAGAGTCGCAGATTGCTTAACTGAGGAGCTCTGAGAATGGAGCGGCAAGATGTGTTCCTCTTTCGTCATAAAGAGTGCTCAGAGCGCTCAGCAACGGGCACAACGAATCGTGTGTGCGGGATAGTGAGCATTCACGCCTAGTGCTGGCAATGCACGAGCACTGCCAAAAGGCAAAGGAAGGCGCTTCGCATCTGGCTTGCGAGCAAAGCTTTCAGACTGCCAGAGGACCGCAGCTGTGGTAAGCCCACTTGCTCATTTGACGTTAGGTGTCGCCTGCAAGAACTTCACCCGCATCTGGTTTATGCTGCTCCCTGTTGTTAGGCGACAACAAGGGCACATGTAGCAAATGCTTTTTCCTGGCCCATTTTGCTAGGCCACGCTCTTCTGTTGCTCTTTAGTGCTTGCCAAAGTCCTATGTGCGTGCTGCTGCTTCCATCTGACAAGGAGCACAACGTTCTGACAGCAGCTTTCAACTTGCCGAAGAAAGAGCTTGGCCATTTAGATGTGCTGCAAATATGTGTGTGTGTAAGGTGCAGGTGCAAGCTCATGACAAAGGTGTTCTCCCGGTTCAGTTTCTATTTGCCAGACTCATTGGACATATTTTCCTCTGGCATTCACGCCAAGACTGGCTGATTGCTTAACTCAGGAGCTCTGAGAATGGAGCGGCAAGATGTGTTCCGCTTTCGTCATAAACAGTGCTCCAGAGAGCTTGGCACCGGGCACAACGAATCGTGTGTGCGGGATAGTGAGCATTCACGCCTAGTGCTGGCAATGCACGAGCACTGCCAAAAGGCATAGGAAGGCGCTTAGCATCTGGCTTGTGCCCAAAGCTTTCAGACTGCCAAAGGATTGTAGCTGTGGTAAGCTCGCTTGCTCATTTGACGTTAGCTGTCGCCTGCAAGAACTTCTCCCTCATCTGGTTAATGCTGCTACGTGTTGTTAGGCGACAACAAGGGCACATGTAGCAAATGCTTTTTCCTGGCCCATTTTGCTAGACCACGCTCTTCTGTGGCCCTTTAGTGCTAGCCAAACTGCTGTGTGCGTGCTGCTGCTTCCATCTGACAAGTAGCACAGCCTTCTGACAGCAGCTTTCAACTTGCCTAAGGAAGAGCTTGGCCATTTAAATGTGCTGCAAATCTGTGTGTGTGTAAGGTGCAAGTGCAAGCTCCTGACAAAGGTGTTCTCCAGGTTCAGTTTCTCCCTGCCAGATGCATTGGAAATGTTTTCCTCTGGCATCCGAACCAAGAGTCGCAGGTTGCTTAACTCAGGAGCTCTGAGAATGGAGCGGCAAGAGGTGTTCCGCTTTCGTCATAAACAGTGCTCAGAGCGCTTAGCAACGGGCACAACCAAACGTGTGTGCGAGATAGTGGCCATTCACCGCTCTTGCTGGCAATGCCCCAGCACAGCCAAAAAAGCAAAGGAAGGCGCTTAGCATGCGGCTTGTGCGCAAAGCTTTCAGACTGCCAGACGACCGTAGCTGTGGTAAGCCCGCTTGCTCATTTACACGTTAGCTGTCACCTGCAAGAACTTCACCCTCATCTGGTTTATGCTGCTACCTGTTGTTAAAAGACATCAAGGGCACATGTAGCAAATGCTTTTTCCTGGCCCATTTTGCTAGGCCACGCTCTTCTGTGGCTGTTTAGTGCTTGCCCAACTGCCATGTGCGTGCTGCTGCTTCCATCTGACAAGGAGCACAGCCTTCTGACTGCCGCTTTCAACATTGTTAAGAAAGAGCTTGGCCATTTATATGTGCTGCAAATCTGTGTGTGTGTAAGGTGCAGGTGCAAGCTCCGGACAAAGGTGTTCTCCAGGTTCAGTTTCTCCCTGCCAGACTCATTGGAAATGTTTTCCTCTGGCATTCACGCCAAGACTGGCAGATTGCTTAACTCCGAGCTCTGAGAATGGAGCGGCAAGATGTGTTCCGCTTTCGTCATAAACAGTGCTCCAGAGCGCTTGGCAACGGGCACAACGAATCGTGTGTGCGGGATAGTGAGCATTCACGCCTAGTGCTGGCAATGCACGAGCACTGCCAAAAGGCAAAGGAAGGCGCTTAGCATGCGGCTTGTGCGCAAATCTTTCAGACTGCCAGACGACCGTAGCTGTGGTAAGCCCGCTTGCTCATTTACACGTTAGCTGTCACCTGCAAGAACTTCACCCTCATCTGGTTTATGCTGCTACCTGTTGTTAAACGACATCAATGGCACATGTAGCAAATGCTTTTTCCTGTTTCATTTTGCTAGGCCACGCTCTTCTGTGGCTGTTTAGTGCTTGCCCAACTACCATGTGCGTGCTGCTGCTTCCATCTGACAAGTAGCACAGCCTTCTGACTGCCGCTTTCAACATTGTTAAGAAAGAGCTTGGCCATTTATATGTGCTGCAAATCTGTGTGTGTGTAAGGTGCAGGTGCAAGCTCCGGACAAAGGTGTTCTCCAGGTTCAGTTTCTCCCTGCCAGAAGCATTGGAAATGTTTTCCTTTGGCATTCACGCCAAGAGTCGCAGATTGCTTAACTTAGGAGCTCTGAGAATGGAGCGGTAACATGTGTTCCGCATTCGTCATAAACAGCGCTCCAGAGCGCTTGGCACCGGGCACAACGAATCGTGTGTGCGGAATAGTGGGCACTCACGCCTAGTGCTGGCAATGCACGAGCACTGCCAAAAGGCAAAGGAAGGCGCTTAGCATCTGGCTTGCGCGCCAAGCTTTCAGAATGCCAGAGGACCGTAGCTGTGGTAAGCCGGCTTGCTCATTTGACGTAAGGTGTCACCTGCAAGAAATTCACCCGCATCTGGTTTATGCTGCTACCTGTTGTTAGGCGACAACAAGTGCATACGTAGCAAATGCTTTCTCCTGGCCCATTTTGTTAAGCCACGCTCTTCTGTTGCTCTTTAGTGCTTGCCAAACTGCTATGTGCGTGCTGCTGCTTCCATCTGACAAGGAGCACAACGTTCTGACAGCAGCTTTCAACTTGCCTAAGAAAGAGCTTGGCCATTTAGATGTGCTGCAAATATGTGTGTGTGTAAGGTGCAGGTGCAAGCTCATGACAAAGGTGTTCTCCCGGTTCAGTTTCTATTTGCCAGACGCATTGGAAATGTTTTCCTCTGGTATTCGCAGCAAGAGTCGCAGGTTACTTAACCCAAGAGCTCTGAGAATGGAACGGCAAGAGGTGTTCCGCTTTCGTCATAAACAGTGCTCCAGAGCGCTTGGCAACGGGCACAACGAAACGTGTGTGCGAGATAGTGGCCATTCACGCCTAGTGCTGGCAATGCACGAGCAATGCCAAAAGGCAAAGGAAGGCGGTTAGCATGCGGCTTGTGCGCAAAGCTTTCAGACTGCCAGAGGACCGCAGCTGTGGTAACCAGGCTTGCTCATTTGACGTTAGATGTCACCTGCAAGAACTTCACCCACATCTGGTTTATGCTGCTACCTGTTGTTAGGCGACAACAAGGGCACATGTAGCAAATGCTTTTTCCTGGCCCATTTTGCTAGACCACGCTCTTCTGTGGCTGTTTAGTGCTTGCCAAACTGATATGTGCGTGCTGCTGCTTCCATCTGACAAGGAGCACAGCCTTCTGACAGCAGCTTTCAACTTGCTTAAGTAAGAGTTTGGCCATTTAGATGTGTTGCAAATCTGTGTGTGTGAAAGGTGTAGGTGCAAGCTCCTGACAAAGGTGTTCTCCCGGTTCAGTTTCTCCCTGCCAGACTCATTGGACATGTTTTCCTCTGGCATTCACGCCAAGACTGGCAGATTGCTTAACTCAGGAGCTCTGAGAATGGAGCGGCAAGAGGTGTTCCGCTTTCGTCATAAACAGTGGTCCAGAGCGCTTGGCACCGGGCACAACGAATCGTGTGTGCGGGATAGTGAGCATTCACGCTTAGTGCTGGCAATGCACGAGCACTGCCAAAAGGCAAAGGAAGGCGCTTAGCATGCGGCTTGTGCGCAAATCTTTCAGACTGCCAGACGACCGTAGCTGTGGTAAGCCCGCTTGCTCATTTACACGTTAGCTGTCACCTGCAAGAACTTCACCCTCATCTGGTTTATGCTGCTACCTGTTGTTAAACGACATCAATGGCACATGTAGCAAATGCTTTTTCCTGTTTCATTTTGCTAGGCCACGCTCTTCTGTGGCTGTTTAGTGCTTGCCCAACTACCATGTGCGTGCTGCTGCTTCCATCTGACAAGTAGCACAGCCTTCTGACTGCCGCTTTCAACATTGTTAAGAAAGAGCTTGGCCATTTATATGTGCTGCAAATCTGTGTGTGTGTAAGGTGCAGGTGCAAGCTCCGGACAAAGGTGTTCTCCAGGTTCAGTTTCTCCCTGCCAGAAGCATTGGAAATGTTTTCCTTTGGCATTCACGCCAAGAGTCGCAGATTGCTTAACTTAGGAGCTCTGAGAATGGAGCGGTAACATGTATTCCGCATTCGTCATAAACAGCGCTCCAGAGCGCTTGGCACCGGGCACAACGAATCGTGTGTGCGGAATAGTGGGCACTCACGCCTAGTGCTGGCAATGCACGAGCACTGCCAAAAGGCAAAGGAAGGCGCTTAGCATCTGGCTTGCGCGCCAAGCTTTCAGAATGCCAGAGGACCGTAGCTGTGGTAAGCCGGCTTGCTCATTTGACGTAAGGTGTCACCTGCAAGAAATTCACCCGCATCTGGTTTATGCTGCTACCTGTTGTTAGGCGACAACAAGTGCATACGTAGCAAATGCTTTCTCCTGGCCCATTTTGTTAAGCCACGCTCTTCTGTTGCTCTTTAGTGCTTGCCAAACTGCTATGTGCGTGCTGCTGCTTCCATCTGACAAGGAGCACAACGTTCTGACAGCAGCTTTCAACTTGCCTAAGAAAGAGCTTGGCCATTTAGATGTGCTGCAAATATGTGTGTGTGTAAGGTGCAGGTGCAAGCTCATGACAAAGGTGTTCTCCCGGTTCAGTTTCTATTTGCCAGACGCATTGGAAATGTTTTCCTCTGGTATTCGCAGCAAGAGTCGCAGATTGCTTAACTGAGGAGCTCTGAGAATGGAGCGGCAAGATGTGTTCCTCTTTCGTCATAAAGAGTGCTCAGAGCGCTCAGCAACGGGCACAACGAATCGTGTGTGCGGGATAGTGAGCATTCACGCCTAGTGCTGGCAATGCACGAGCACTGCCAAAAGGCAAAGGAAGGCGCTTCGCATCTGGCTTGCGAGCAAAGCTTTCAGACTGCCAGAGGACCGCAGCTGTGGTAAGCCCACTTGCTCATTTGACGTTAGGTGTCGCCTGCAAGAACTTCACCCGCATCTGGTTTATGCTGCTCCCTGTTGTTAGGCGACAACAAGGGCACATGTAGCAAATGCTTTTTCCTGGCCCATTTTGCTAGGCCACGCTCTTCTGTTGCTCTTTAGTGCTTGCCAAAGTCCTATGTGCGTGCTGCTGCTTCCATCTGACAAGGAGCACAACGTTCTGACAGCAGCTTTCAACTTGCCGAAGAAAGAGCTTGGCCATTTAGATGTGCTGCAAATATGTGTGTGTGTAAGGTGCAGGTGCAAGCTCATGACAAAGGTGTTCTCCCGGTTCAGTTTCTATTTGCCAGACTCATTGGACATATTTTCCTCTGGCATTCACGCCAAGACTGGCTGATTGCTTAACTCAGGAGCTCTGAGAATGGAGCGGCAAGATGTGTTCCGCTTTCGTCATAAACAGTGCTCCAGAGAGCTTGGCACCGGGCACAACGAATCGTGTGTGCGGGATAGTGAGCATTCACGCCTAGTGCTGGCAATGCACGAGCACTGCCAAAAGGCAAAGGAAGGCGCTTAGCATCTGGCTTGCGCGCCAAGCTTTCAGAATGCCAGAGGACCGTAGCTGTGGTAAGCCGGCTTGCTCATTTGACGTAAGGTGTCACCTGCAAGAAATTCACCCGCATCTGGTTTATGCTGCTACCTGTTGTTAGGCGACAACAAGTGCATACGTAGCAAATGCTTTCTCCTGGCCCATTTTGTTAAGCCACGCTCTTCTGTTGCTCTTTAGTGCTTGCCAAACTGCTATGTGCGTGCTGCTGCTTCCATCTGACAAGGAGCACAACGTTCTGACAGCAGCTTTCAACTTGCCTAAGAAAGAGCTTGGCCATTTAGATGTGCTGCAAATATGTGTGTGTGTAAGGTGCAGGTGCAAGCTCATGACAAAGGTGTTCTCCCGGTTCAGTTTCTATTTGCCAGACGCATTGGAAATGTTTTCCTCTGGTATTCGCAGCAAGAGTCGCAGGTTACTTAACCCAAGAGCTCTGAGAATGGAACGGCAAGAGGTGTTCCGCTTTCGTCATAAACAGTGCTCCAGAGCGCTTGGCAACGGGCACAACGAAACGTGTGTGCGAGATAGTGGCCATTCACGCCTAGTGCTGGCAATGCACGAGCAATGCCAAAAGGCAAAGGAAGGCGGTTAGCATGCGGCTTGTGCGCAAAGCTTTCAGACTGCCAGAGGACCGCAGCTGTGGTAACCAGGCTTGCTCATTTGACGTTAGATGTCACCTGCAAGAACTTCACCCACATCTGGTTTATGCTGCTACCTGTTGTTAGGCGACAACAAGGGCACATGTAGCAAATGCTTTTTCCTGGCCCATTTTGCTAGACCACGCTCTTCTGTGGCTGTTTAGTGCTTGCCAAACTGATATGTGCGTGCTGCTGCTTCCATCTGACAAGGAGCACAGCCTTCTGACAGCAGCTTTCAACTTGCTTAAGTAAGAGTTTGGCCATTTAGATGTGTTGCAAATCTGTGTGTGTGAAAGGTGTAGGTGCAAGCTCCTGACAAAGGTGTTCTCCCGGTTCAGTTTCTCCCTGCCAGACTCATTGGACATGTTTTCCTCTGGCATTCACGCCAAGACTGGCAGATTGCTTAACTCAGGAGCTCTGAGAATGGAGCGGCAAGAGGTGTTCCGCTTTCGTCATAAACAGTGGTCCAGAGCGCTTGGCACCGGGCACAACGAATCGTGTGTGCGGGATAGTGAGCATTCACGCTTAGTGCTGGCAATGCACGAGCACTGCCAAAAGGCAAAGGAAGGCGCTTAGCATGCGGCTTGTGCGCAAATCTTTCAGACTGCCAGACGACCGTAGCTGTGGTAAGCCCGCTTGCTCATTTACACGTTAGCTGTCACCTGCAAGAACTTCACCCTCATCTGGTTTATGCTGCTACCTGTTGTTAAACGACATCAATGGCACATGTAGCAAATGCTTTTTCCTGTTTCATTTTGCTAGGCCACGCTCTTCTGTGGCTGTTTAGTGCTTGCCCAACTACCATGTGCGTGCTGCTGCTTCCATCTGACAAGTAGCACAGCCTTCTGACTGCCGCTTTCAACATTGTTAAGAAAGAGCTTGGCCATTTATATGTGCTGCAAATCTGTGTGTGTGTAAGGTGCAGGTGCAAGCTCCGGACAAAGGTGTTCTCCAGGTTCAGTTTCTCCCTGCCAGAAGCATTGGAAATGTTTTCCTTTGGCATTCACGCCAAGAGTCGCAGATTGCTTAACTTAGGAGCTCTGAGAATGGAGCGGTAACATGTATTCCGCATTCGTCATAAACAGCGCTCCAGAGCGCTTGGCACCGGGCACAACGAATCGTGTGTGCGGAATAGTGGGCACTCACGCCTAGTGCTGGCAATGCACGAGCACTGCCAAAAGGCAAAGGAAGGCGCTTAGCATCTGGCTTGCGCGCCAAGCTTTCAGAATGCCAGAGGACCGTAGCTGTGGTAAGCCGGCTTGCTCATTTGACGTAAGGTGTCACCTGCAAGAAATTCACCCGCATCTGGTTTATGCTGCTACCTGTTGTTAGGCGACAACAAGTGCATACGTAGCAAATGCTTTCTCCTGGCCCATTTTGTTAAGCCACGCTCTTCTGTTGCTCTTTAGTGCTTGCCAAACTGCTATGTGCGTGCTGCTGCTTCCATCTGACAAGGAGCACAACGTTCTGACAGCAGCTTTCAACTTGCCTAAGAAAGAGCTTGGCCATTTAGATGTGCTGCAAATATGTGTGTGTGTAAGGTGCAGGTGCAAGCTCATGACAAAGGTGTTCTCCCGGTTCAGTTTCTATTTGCCAGACGCATTGGAAATGTTTTCCTCTGGTATTCGCAGCAAGAGTCGCAGATTGCTTAACTGAGGAGCTCTGAGAATGGAGCGGCAAGATGTGTTCCTCTTTCGTCATAAAGAGTGCTCAGAGCGCTCAGCAACGGGCACAACGAATCGTGTGTGCGGGATAGTGAGCATTCACGCCTAGTGCTGGCAATGCACGAGCACTGCCAAAAGGCAAAGGAAGGCGCTTCGCATCTGGCTTGCGAGCAAAGCTTTCAGACTGCCAGAGGACCGCAGCTGTGGTAAGCCCACTTGCTCATTTGACGTTAGGTGTCGCCTGCAAGAACTTCACCCGCATCTGGTTTATGCTGCTCCCTGTTGTTAGGCGACAACAAGGGCACATGTAGCAAATGCTTTTTCCTGGCCCATTTTGCTAGGCCACGCTCTTCTGTTGCTCTTTAGTGCTTGCCAAAGTCCTATGTGCGTGCTGCTGCTTCCATCTGACAAGGAGCACAACGTTCTGACAGCAGCTTTCAACTTGCCGAAGAAAGAGCTTGGCCATTTAGATGTGCTGCAAATATGTGTGTGTGTAAGGTGCAGGTGCAAGCTCATGACAAAGGTGTTCTCCCGGTTCAGTTTCTATTTGCCAGACTCATTGGACATATTTTCCTCTGGCATTCACGCCAAGACTGGCTGATTGCTTAACTCAGGAGCTCTGAGAATGGAGCGGCAAGATGTGTTCCGCTTTCGTCATAAACAGTGCTCCAGAGAGCTTGGCACCGGGCACAACGAATCGTGTGTGCGGGATAGTGAGCATTCACGCCTAGTGCTGGCAATGCACGAGCACTGCCAAAAGGCATAGGAAGGCGCTTAGCATCTGGCTTGTGCCCAAAGCTTTCAGACTGCCAAAGGATTGTAGCTGTGGTAAGCTCGCTTGCTCATTTGACGTTAGCTGTCGCCTGCAAGAACTTCTCCCTCATCTGGTTAATGCTGCTACGTGTTGTTAGGCGACAACAAGGGCACATGTAGCAAATGCTTTTTCCTGGCCCATTTTGCTAGACCACGCTCTTCTGTGGCCCTTTAGTGCTAGCCAAACTGCTGTGTGCGTGCTGCTGCTTCCATCTGACAAGTAGCACAGCCTTCTGACAGCAGCTTTCAACTTGCCTAAGGAAGAGCTTGGCCATTTAAATGTGCTGCAAATCTGTGTGTGTGTAAGGTGCAAGTGCAAGCTCCTGACAAAGGTGTTCTCCAGGTTCAGTTTCTCCCTGCCAGATGCATTGGAAATGTTTTCCTCTGGCATCCGAACCAAGAGTCGCAGGTTGCTTAACTCAGGAGCTCTGAGAATGGAGCGGCAAGAGGTGTTCCGCTTTCGTCATAAACAGTGCTCAGAGCGCTTAGCAACGGGCACAACCAAACGTGTGTGCGAGATAGTGGCCATTCACCGCTCTTGCTGGCAATGCCCCAGCACAGCCAAAAAAGCAAAGGAAGGCGCTTAGCATGCGGCTTGTGCGCAAAGCTTTCAGACTGCCAGACGACCGTAGCTGTGGTAAGCCCGCTTGCTCATTTACACGTTAGCTGTCACCTGCAAGAACTTCACCCTCATCTGGTTTATGCTGCTACCTGTTGTTAAAAGACATCAAGGGCACATGTAGCAAATGCTTTTTCCTGGCCCATTTTGCTAGGCCACGCTCTTCTGTGGCTGTTTAGTGCTTGCCCAACTGCCATGTGCGTGCTGCTGCTTCCATCTGACAAGGAGCACAGCCTTCTGACTGCCGCTTTCAACATTGTTAAGAAAGAGCTTGGCCATTTATATGTGCTGCAAATCTGTGTGTGTGTAAGGTGCAGGTGCAAGCTCCGGACAAAGGTGTTCTCCAGGTTCAGTTTCTCCCTGCCAGACTCATTGGAAATGTTTTCCTCTGGCATTCACGCCAAGACTGGCAGATTGCTTAACTCCGAGCTCTGAGAATGGAGCGGCAAGATGTGTTCCGCTTTCGTCATAAACAGTGGTCCAGAGCGCTTGGCAACGGGCACAACGAATCGTGTGTGCGGGATAGTGAGCATTCACGCCTAGTGCTGGCAATGCACGAGCACTGCCAAAAGGCAAAGGAAGGCGCTTAGCATGCGGCTTGTGCGCAAATCTTTCAGACTGCCAGACGACCGTAGCTGTGGTAAGCCCGCTTGCTCATTTACACGTTAGCTGTCACCTGCAAGAACTTCACCCTCATCTGGTTTATGCTGCTACCTGTTGTTAAACGACATCAATGGCACATGTAGCAAATGCTTTTTCCTGTTTCATTTTGCTAGGCCACGCTCTTCTGTGGCTGTTTAGTGCTTGCCCAACTACCATGTGCGTGCTGCTGCTTCCATCTGACAAGTAGCACAGCCTTCTGACTGCCGCTTTCAACATTGTTAAGAAAGAGCTTGGCCATTTATATGTGCTGCAAATCTGTGTGTGTGTAAGGTGCAGGTGCAAGCTCCGGACAAAGGTGTTCTCCAGGTTCAGTTTCTCCCTGCCAGAAGCATTGGAAATGTTTTCCTTTGGCATTCACGCCAAGAGTCGCAGATTGCTTAACTTAGGAGCTCTGAGAATGGAGCGGTAACATGTGTTCCGCATTCGTCATAAACAGCGCTCCAGAGCGCTTGGCACCGGGCACAACGAATCGTGTGTGCGGAATAGTGGGCACTCACGCCTAGTGCTGGCAATGCACGAGCACTGCCAAAAGGCAAAGGAAGGCGCTTAGCATCTGGCTTGCGCGCCAAGCTTTCAGAATGCCAGAGGACCGTAGCTGTGGTAAGCCGGCTTGCTCATTTGACGTAAGGTGTCACCTGCAAGAAATTCACCCGCATCTGGTTTATGCTGCTACCTGTTGTTAGGCGACAACAAGTGCATACGTAGCAAATGCTTTCTCCTGGCCCATTTTGTTAAGCCACGCTCTTCTGTTGCTCTTTAGTGCTTGCCAAACTGCTATGTGCGTGCTGCTGCTTCCATCTGACAAGGAGCACAACGTTCTGACAGCAGCTTTCAACTTGCCTAAGAAAGAGCTTGGCCATTTAGATGTGCTGCAAATATGTGTGTGTGTAAGGTGCAGGTGCAAGCTCATGACAAAGGTGTTCTCCCGGTTCAGTTTCTATTTGCCAGACGCATTGGAAATGTTTTCCTCTGGTATTCGCAGCAAGAGTCGCAGGTTACTTAACCCAAGAGCTCTGAGAATGGAACGGCAAGAGGTGTTCCGCTTTCGTCATAAACAGTGGTCCAGAGCGCTTGGCAACGGGCACAACGAAACGTGTGTGCGAGATAGTGGCCATTCACGCCTAGTGCTGGCAATGCACGAGCAATGCCAAAAGGCAAAGGAAGGCGGTTAGCATGCGGCTTGTGCGCAAAGCTTTCAGACTGCCAGAGGACCGCAGCTGTGGTAACCAGGCTTGCTCATTTGACGTTAGATGTCACCTGCAAGAACTTCACCCACATCTGGTTTATGCTGCTACCTGTTGTTAGGCGACAACAAGGGCACATGTAGCAAATGCTTTTTCCTGGCCCATTTTGCTAGACCACGCTCTTCTGTGGCTGTTTAGTGCTTGCCAAACTGATATGTGCGTGCTGCTGCTTCCATCTGACAAGGAGCACAGCCTTCTGACAGCAGCTTTCAACTTGCTTAAGTAAGAGTTTGGCCATTTAGATGTGTTGCAAATCTGTGTGTGTGAAAGGTGTAGGTGCAAGCTCCTGACAAAGGTGTTCTCCCGGTTCAGTTTCTCCCTGCCAGACTCATTGGACATGTTTTCCTCTGGCATTCACGCCAAGACTGGCAGATTGCTTAACTCAGGAGCTCTGAGAATGGAGCGGCAAGAGGTGTTCCGCTTTCGTCATAAACAGTGCTCCAGAGCGCTTGGCACCGGGCACAACGAATCGTGTGTGCGGGATAGTGAGCATTCACGCCTAGTGCTGGCAATGCACGAGCACTGCCAAAAGGCATAGGAAGGCGCTTAGCATCTGGCTTGTGCCCAAAGCTTTCAGACTGCCAAAGGATTGTAGCTGTGGTAAGCCCGCTTGCTCATTTGACGTTAGCTGTCGCCTGCAAGAACTTCTCCCGCATCTGGTTAATGCTGCTACGTGTTGTTAGGCGACAAAGAGGACACATGTAGCAAATGCTTTTTCCTGGCCCATTTTGTTAGGCCACGCTCTTCTGTGGCTCTTTAGTGCTTTCCAAACTACTATGTGCCTGCTGCTG
Source organism: Poecile atricapillus (assembly GCF_030490865.1). Classification (NCBI taxonomy): domain Eukaryota; kingdom Metazoa; phylum Chordata; class Aves; order Passeriformes; family Paridae; genus Poecile; species Poecile atricapillus. The sequence continues at coordinate 6,379,916 of NC_081275.1, forward strand.
CTTCCATCTGACAAGGAGCACAGCCTTCTGACAGCAGCTTTCAACTTGCCTAAGAAAGAGTTTGGCCATTTAAATGTGCTGCAAATCTGTGTGTGTGTAAGGTGCAGGTGCCAGCTCCTGACAAAGGTGTTCTCCAGGTTCAGTTTCTCCCTGCCAGACTCATTGGAAATGTTTTCCTCTGGCATTCACGCCAAGAGTCGCAGGTTGCTTAACTCAGGAGCTCTGAGAATGGAGCGGCAAGAGGTGTTCCGCTTTCGTCATAAACAGTGCTCAGAGCGCTCGGCAACGGGCACAACCAAACGTGTGTGCGAGATAGTTGCCATTCACGCCTAGTGCTGGCAATGCCCCAGCACAGCCAAAAAGCAATGGCAGGCGCTTAACATCCGGCTTGTGCGCAAAGCTTTCAGACTGCCAGAGGACCGCAGCTGTGGTAAGCCGGCTTGCTAATTTGACGTTAGCTGTCGCCTGCAAGAACTTCAACCTCATCTGGTTTATGCTGCTACGTGTTGTTAGGCGACAACAAGGGCACATGTAGCAAATGCTTTTTCCTGGCCCATTTTGCTAGGCCACGCTCTTCTGTGGCTGTTTAGTGCTTGCCCAACTGCCATGTGCGTGCTGCTGCTTCCATCTGACAAGGAGCACAGCCTTCTGACTGCCGCTTTCAACATTGTTAAGAAAGAGCTTGGCCATTTATATGTGCTGCAAATCTGTGTGTGTGTAAGGTGCAGGTGCAAGCTCCGGACAAAGGTGTTCTCCAGGTTCAGTTTCTCCCTGCCAGACTCATTGGAAATGTTTTCCTCTGGCATTCACGCCAAGACTGGCAGATTGCTTAACTCCGAGCTCTGAGAATGGAGCGGCAAGATGTGTTCCGCTTTCGTCATAAACAGTGGTCCAGAGCGCTTGGCACCGGGCACAACGAATCGTGTGTGCGGGATAGTGAGCATTCACGCCTAGTGCTGGCAATGCACGAGCACTGCCAAAAGGCAAAGGAAGGCGCTTAGCATGCGGCTTGTGCGCAAATCTTTCAGACTGCCAGACGACCGTAGCTGTGGTAAGCCCGCTTGCTCATTTACACGTTAGCTGTCACCTGCAAGAACTTCACCCTCATCTGGTTTATGCTGCTACCTGTTGTTAAACGACATCAATGGCACATGTAGCAAATGCTTTTTCCTGTTTCATTTTGCTAGGCCACGCTCTTCTGTGGCTGTTTAGTGCTTGCCCAACTACCATGTGCGTGCTGCTGCTTCCATCTGACAAGTAGCACAGCCTTCTGACTGCCGCTTTCAACATTGTTAAGAAAGAGCTTGGCCATTTATATGTGCTGCAAATCTGTGTGTGTGTAAGGTGCAGGTGCAAGCTCCGGACAAAGGTGTTCTCCAGGTTCAGTTTCTCCCTGCCAGAAGCATTGGAAATGTTTTCCTTTGGCATTCACGCCAAGAGTCGCAGATTGCTTAACTTAGGAGCTCTGAGAATGGAGCGGTAACATGTGTTCCGCATTCGTCATAAACAGCGCTCCAGAGCGCTTGGCACCGGGCACAACGAATCGTGTGTGCGGAATAGTGGGCACTCACGCCTAGTGCTGGCAATGCACGAGCACTGCCAAAAGGCAAAGGAAGGCGCTTAGCATCTGGCTTGCGCGCCAAGCTTTCAGAATGCCAGAGGACCGTAGCTGTGGTAAGCCGGCTTGCTCATTTGACGTAAGGTGTCACCTGCAAGAAATTCACCCGCATCTGGTTTATGCTGCTACCTGTTGTTAGGCGACAACAAGTGCATACGTAGCAAATGCTTTCTCCTGGCCCATTTTGTTAAGCCACGCTCTTCTGTTGCTCTTTAGTGCTTGCCAAACTGCTATGTGCGTGCTGCTGCTTCCATCTGACAAGGAGCACAACGTTCTGACAGCAGCTTTCAACTTGCCTAAGAAAGAGCTTGGCCATTTAGATGTGCTGCAAATATGTGGGTGTGTAAGGTGCAGGTGCAAGCTCATGACAAAGGTGTTCTCCCGGTTCAGTTTCTATTTGCCAGACGCATTGGAAATGTTTTCCTCTGGTATTCGCAGCAAGAGTCGCAGATTGCTTAACTGAGGAGCTCTGAGAATGGAGCGGCAAGATGTGTTCCTCTTTCGTCATAAAGAGTGCTCAGAGCGCTCAGCAACGGGCACAACGAATCGTGTGTGCGGGATAGTGAGCATTCACGCCTAGTGCTGGCAATGCACGAGCACTGCCAAAAGGCAAAGGAAGGCGCTTCGCATCTGGCTTGCGAGCAAAGCTTTCAGACTGCCAGAGGACCGCAGCTGTGGTAAGCCCACTTGCTCATTTGACGTTAGGTGTCGCCTGCAAGAACTTCACCCGCATCTGGTTTATGCTGCTCCCTGTTGTTAGGCGACAACAAGGGCACATGTAGCAAATGCTTTTTCCTGGCCCATTTTGCTAGGCCACGCTCTTCTGTTGCTCTTTAGTGCTTGCCAAAGTCCTATGTGCGTGCTGCTGCTTCCATCTGACAAGGAGCACAACGTTCTGACAGCAGCTTTCAACTTGCCGAAGAAAGAGCTTGGCCATTTAGATGTGCTGCAAATATGTGTGTGTGTAAGGTGCAGGTGCAAGCTCATGACAAAGGTGTTCTCCCGGTTCAGTTTCTATTTGCCAGACTCATTGGACATATTTTCCTCTGGCATTCACGCCAAGACTGGCTGATTGCTTAACTCAGGAGCTCTGAGAATGGAGCGGCAAGATGTGTTCCGCTTTCGTCATAAACAGTGCTCCAGAGAGCTTGGCACCGGGCACAACGAATCGTGTGTGCGGGATAGTGAGCATTCACGCCTAGTGCTGGCAATGCACGAGCACTGCCAAAAGGCAAAGGAAGGCGCTTCGCATCTGGCTTGCGAGCAAAGCTTTCAGACTGCCAGAGGACCGCAGCTGTGGTAAGCCCACTTGCTCATTTGACGTTAGGTGTCGCCTGCAAGAACTTCACCCGCATCTGGTTTATGCTGCTCCCTGTTGTTAGGCGACAACAAGGGCACATGTAGCAAATGCTTTTTCCTGGCCCATTTTGCTAGGCCACGCTCTTCTGTTGCTCTTTAGTGCTTGCCAAAGTCCTATGTGCGTGCTGCTGCTTCCATCTGACAAGGAGCACAACGTTCTGACAGCAGCTTTCAACTTGCCGAAGAAAGAGCTTGGCCATTTAGATGTGCTGCAAATATGTGTGTGTGTAAGGTGCAGGTGCAAGCTCATGACAAAGGTGTTCTCCCGGTTCAGTTTCTATTTGCCAGACTCATTGGACATATTTTCCTCTGGCATTCACGCCAAGACTGGCTGATTGCTTAACTCAGGAGCTCTGAGAATGGAGCGGCAAGATGTGTTCCGCTTTCGTCATAAACAGTGCTCCAGAGAGCTTGGCACCGGGCACAACGAATCGTGTGTGCGGGATAGTGAGCATTCACGCCTAGTGCTGGCAATGCACGAGCACTGCCAAAAGGCATAGGAAGGCGCTTAGCATCTGGCTTGTGCCCAAAGCTTTCAGACTGCCAAAGGATTGTAGCTGTGGTAAGCTCGCTTGCTCATTTGACGTTAGCTGTCGCCTGCAAGAACTTCTCCCTCATCTGGTTAATGCTGCTACGTGTTGTTAGGCGACAACAAGGGCACATGTAGCAAATGCTTTTTCCTGGCCCATTTTGCTAGACCACGCTCTTCTGTAGCCCTTTAGTGCTAGCCAAACTGCTGTGTGCGTGCTGCTGCTTCCATCTGACAAGTAGCACAGCCTTCTGACAGCAGCTTTCAACTTGCCTAAGGAAGAGCTTGGCCATTTAAATGTGCTGCAAATCTGTGTGTGTGTAAGGTGCAAGTGCAAGCTCCTGACAAAGGTGTTCTCCAGGTTCAGTTTCTCCCTGCCAGATGCATTGGAAATGTTTTCCTCTGGCATCCGAACCAAGAGTCGCAGGTTGCTTAACTCAGGAGCTCTGAGAATGGAGCGGCAAGAGGTGTTCCGCTTTCGTCATAAACAGTGCTCAGAGCGCTTAGCAACGGGCACAACCAAACGTGTGTGCGAGATAGTGGCCATTCACCGCTCTTGCTGGCAATGCCCCAGCACAGCCAAAAAAGCAAAGGAAGGCGCTTAGCATGCGGCTTGTGCGCAAAGCTTTCAGACTGCCAGACGACCGTAGCTGTGGTAAGCCCGCTTGCTCATTTACACGTTAGCTGTCACCTGCAAGAACTTCACCCTCATCTGGTTTATGCTGCTACCTGTTGTTAAAAGACATCAAGGGCACATGTAGCAAATGCTTTTTCCTGGCCCATTTTGCTAGGCCACGCTCTTCTGTGGCTGTTTAGTGCTTGCCCAACTGCCATGTGCGTGCTGCTGCTTCCATCTGACAAGGAGCACAGCCTTCTGACTGCCGCTTTCAACATTGTTAAGAAAGAGCTTGGCCATTTATATGTGCTGCAAATCTGTGTGTGTGAAAGGTGCAGGTGCAAGCTCCGGACAAAGGTGTTCTCCAGGTTCAGTTTCTCCCTGCCAGACTCATTGGAAATGTTTTCCTCTGGCATTCACGCCAAGACTGGCAGATTGCTTAACTCCGAGCTCTGAGAATGGAGCGGCAAGATGTGTTCCGCTTTCGTCATAAACAGTGGTCCAGAGCGCTTGGCACCGGGCACAACGAATCGTGTGTGCGGGATAGTGAGCATTCACGCCTAGTGCTGGCAATGCACGAGCACTGCCAAAAGGCAAAGGAAGGCGCTTAGCATCCGGCTTGTGCGCAAATCTTTCAGACTGCCAGACGACCGTAGCTGTGGTAAGCCCGCTTGCTCATTTACACGTTAGCTGTCACCTGCAAGAACTTCACCCTCATCTGGTTTATGCTGCTACCTGTTGTTAAACGACATCAATGGCACATGTAGCAAATGCTTTTTCCTGTTTCATTTTGCTAGGCCACGCTCTTCTGTGGCTGTTTAGTGCTTGCCCAACTACCATGTGCGTGCTGCTGCTTCCATCTGACAAGTAGCACAGCCTTCTGACTGCCGCTTTCAACATTGTTATGAAAGAGCTTGGCCATTTATATGTGCTGCAAATCTGTGTGTGTGTAAGGTGCAGGTGCAAGCTCCGGACAAAGGTGTTCTCCAGGTTCAGTTTCTCCCTGCCAGAAGCATTGGAAATGTTTTCCTTTGGCATTCACGCCAACAGTCGCAGATTGCTTAACTTAGGAGCTCTGAGAATGGAGCGGTAACATGTGTTCCGCATTCGTCATAAACAGCGCTCCAGAGCGCTTGGCACCGGGCACAACGAATCGTGTGTGCGGAATAGTGGGCACTCACGCCTAGTGCTGGCAATGCACGAGCACTGCCAAAAGGCAAAGGAAGGCGCTTAGCATCTGGCTTGCGCGCCAAGCTTTCAGAATGCCAGAGGACCGTAGCTGTGGTAAGCCGGCTTGCTCATTTGACGTAAGGTGTCACCTGCAAGAAATTCACCCGCATCTGGTTTATGCTGCTACCTGTTGTTAGGCGACAACAAGTGCATACGTAGCAAATGCTTTCTCCTGGCCCATTTTGTTAAGCCACGCTCTTCTGTTGCTCTTTAGTGCTTGCCAAACTGCTATGTGCGTGCTGCTGCTTCCATCTGACAAGGAGCACAACGTTCTGACAGCAGCTTTCAACTTGCCTAAGAAAGAGCTTGGCCATTTAGATGTGCTGCAAATATGTGTGTGTGTAAGGTGCAGGTGCAAGCTCATGACAAAGGTGTTCTCCCGGTTCAGTTTCTATTTGCCAGACGCATTGGAAATGTTTTCCTCTGGTATTCGCAGCAAGAGTCGCAGGTTACTTAACCCAAGAGCTCTGAGAATGGAACGGCAAGAGGTGTTCCGCTTTCGTCATAAACAGTGCTCCAGAGCGCTTGGCAACGGGCACAACGAAACGTGTGTGCGAGATAGTGGCCATTCACGCCTAGTGCTGGCAATGCACGAGCAATGCCAAAAGGCAAAGGAAGGCGGTTAGCATGCGGCTTGTGCGCAAAGCTTTCAGACTGCCAGAGGACCGCAGCTGTGGTAACCAGGCTTGCTCATTTGACGTTAGATGTCACCTGCAAGAACTTCACCCACATCTGGTTTATGCTGCTACCTGTTGTTAGGCGACAACAAGGGCACATGTAGCAAATGCTTTTTCCTGGCCCATTTTGCTAGACCACGCTCTTCTGTGGCTGTTTAGTGCTTGCCAAACTGATATGTGCGTGCTGCTGCTTCCATCTGACAAGGAGCACAGCCTTCTGACAGCAGCTTTCAACTTGCTTAAGTAAGAGTTTGGCCATTTAGATGTGTTGCAAATCTGTGTGTGTGAAAGGTGTAGGTGCAAGCTCCTGACAAAGGTGTTCTCCCGGTTCAGTTTCTCCCTGCCAGACTCATTGGACATGTTTTCCTCTGGCATTCACGCCAAGACTGGCAGATTGCTTAACTCAGGAGCTCTGAGAATGGAGCGGCAAGAGGTGTTCCGCTTTCGTCATAAACAGTGGTCCAGAGCGCTTGGCACCGGGCACAACGAATCGTGTGTGCGGGATAGTGAGCATTCACGCTTAGTGCTGGCAATGCACGAGCACTGCCAAAAGGCAAAGGAAGGCGCTTAGCATGCGGCTTGTGCGCAAATCTTTCAGACTGCCAGACGACCGTAGCTGTGGTAAGCCCGCTTGCTCATTTACACGTTAGCTGTCACCTGCAAGAACTTCACCCTCATCTGGTTTATGCTGCTACCTGTTGTTAAACGACATCAATGGCACATGTAGCAAATGCTTTTTCCTGTTTCATTTTGCTAGGCCACGCTCTTCTGTGGCTGTTTAGTGCTTGCCCAACTACCATGTGCGTGCTGCTGCTTCCATCTGACAAGTAGCACAGCCTTCTGACTGCCGCTTTCAACATTGTTAAGAAAGAGCTTGGCCATTTATATGTGCTGCAAATCTGTGTGTGTGTAAGGTGCAGGTGCAAGCTCCGGACAAAGGTGTTCTCCAGGTTCAGTTTCTCCCTGCCAGAAGCATTGGAAATGTTTTCCTTTGGCATTCACGCCAAGAGTCGCAGATTGCTTAACTTAGGAGCTCTGAGAATGGAGCGGTAACATGTATTCCGCATTCGTCATAAACAGCGCTCCAGAGCGCTTGGCACCGGGCACAACGAATCGTGTGTGCGGAATAGTGGGCACTCACGCCTAGTGCTGGCAATGCACGAGCACTGCCAAAAGGCAAAGGAAGGCGCTTAGCATCTGGCTTGCGCGCCAAGCTTTCAGAATGCCAGAGGACCGTAGCTGTGGTAAGCCGGCTTGCTCATTTGACGTAAGGTGTCACCTGCAAGAAATTCACCCGCATCTGGTTTATGCTGCTACCTGTTGTTAGGCGACAACAAGTGCATACGTAGCAAATGCTTTCTCCTGGCCCATTTTGTTAAGCCACGCTCTTCTGTTGCTCTTTAGTGCTTGCCAAACTGCTATGTGCGTGCTGCTGCTTCCATCTGACAAGGAGCACAACGTTCTGACAGCAGCTTTCAACTTGCCTAAGAAAGAGCTTGGCCATTTAGATGTGCTGCAAATATGTGTGTGTGTAAGGTGCAGGTGCAAGCTCATGACAAAGGTGTTCTCCCGGTTCAGTTTCTATTTGCCAGACGCATTGGAAATGTTTTCCTCTGGTATTCGCAGCAAGAGTCGCAGATTGCTTAACTGAGGAGCTCTGAGAATGGAGCGGCAAGATGTGTTCCTCTTTCGTCATAAAGAGTGCTCAGAGCGCTCAGCAACGGGCACAACGAATCGTGTGTGCGGGATAGTGAGCATTCACGCCTAGTGCTGGCAATGCACGAGCACTGCCAAAAGGCAAAGGAAGGCGCTTCGCATCTGGCTTGCGAGCAAAGCTTTCAGACTGCCAGAGGACCGCAGCTGTGGTAAGCCCACTTGCTCATTTGACGTTAGGTGTCGCCTGCAAGAACTTCACCCGCATCTGGTTTATGCTGCTCCCTGTTGTTAGGCGACAACAAGGGCACATGTAGCAAATGCTTTTTCCTGGCCCATTTTGCTAGGCCACGCTCTTCTGTTGCTCTTTAGTGCTTGCCAAAGTCCTATGTGCGTGCTGCTGCTTCCATCTGACAAGGAGCACAACGTTCTGACAGCAGCTTTCAACTTGCCGAAGAAAGAGCTTGGCCATTTAGATGTGCTGCAAATATGTGTGTGTGTAAGGTGCAGGTGCAAGCTCATGACAAAGGTGTTCTCCCGGTTCAGTTTCTATTTGCCAGACTCATTGGACATATTTTCCTCTGGCATTCACGCCAAGACTGGCTGATTGCTTAACTCAGGAGCTCTGAGAATGGAGCGGCAAGATGTGTTCCGCTTTCGTCATAAACAGTGCTCCAGAGAGCTTGGCACCGGGCACAACGAATCGTGTGTGCGGGATAGTGAGCATTCACGCCTAGTGCTGGCAATGCACGAGCACTGCCAAAAGGCATAGGAAGGCGCTTAGCATCTGGCTTGTGCCCAAAGCTTTCAGACTGCCAAAGGATTGTAGCTGTGGTAAGCTCGCTTGCTCATTTGACGTTAGCTGTCGCCTGCAAGAACTTCTCCCTCATCTGGTTAATGCTGCTACGTGTTGTTAGGCGACAACAAGGGCACATGTAGCAAATGCTTTTTCCTGGCCCATTTTGCTAGACCACGCTCTTCTGTGGCCCTTTAGTGCTAGCCAAACTGCTGTGTGCGTGCTGCTGCTTCCATCTGACAAGTAGCACAGCCTTCTGACAGCAGCTTTCAACTTGCCTAAGGAAGAGCTTGGCCATTTAAATGTGCTGCAAATCTGTGTGTGTGTAAGGTGCAAGTGCAAGCTCCTGACAAAGGTGTTCTCCAGGTTCAGTTTCTCCCTGCCAGATGCATTGGAAATGTTTTCCTCTGGCATCCGAACCAAGAGTCGCAGGTTGCTTAACTCAGGAGCTCTGAGAATGGAGCGGCAAGAGGTGTTCCGCTTTCGTCATAAACAGTGCTCAGAGCGCTTAGCAACGGGCACAACCAAACGTGTGTGCGAGATAGTGGCCATTCACCGCTCTTGCTGGCAATGCCCCAGCACAGCCAAAAAAGCAAAGGAAGGCGCTTAGCATGCGGCTTGTGCGCAAAGCTTTCAGACTGCCAGACGACCGTAGCTGTGGTAAGCCCGCTTGCTCATTTACACGTTAGCTGTCACCTGCAAGAACTTCACCCTCATCTGGTTTATGCTGCTACCTGTTGTTAAAAGACATCAAGGGCACATGTAGCAAATGCTTTTTCCTGGCCCATTTTGCTAGGCCACGCTCTTCTGTGGCTGTTTAGTGCTTGCCCAACTGCCATGTGCGTGCTGCTGCTTCCATCTGACAAGGAGCACAGCCTTCTGACTGCCGCTTTCAACATTGTTAAGAAAGAGCTTGGCCATTTATATGTGCTGCAAATCTGTGTGTGTGTAAGGTGCAGGTGCAAGCTCCGGACAAAGGTGTTCTCCAGGTTCAGTTTCTCCCTGCCAGACTCATTGGAAATGTTTTCCTCTGGCATTCACGCCAAGACTGGCAGATTGCTTAACTCCGAGCTCTGAGAATGGAGCGGCAAGATGTGTTCCGCTTTCGTCATAAACAGTGGTCCAGAGCGCTTGGCAACGGGCACAACGAATCGTGTGTGCGGGATAGTGAGCATTCACGCCTAGTGCTGGCAATGCACGAGCACTGCCAAAAGGCAAAGGAAGGCGCTTAGCATGCGGCTTGTGCGCAAATCTTTCAGACTGCCAGACGACCGTAGCTGTGGTAAGCCCGCTTGCTCATTTACACGTTAGCTGTCACCTGCAAGAACTTCACCCTCATCTGGTTTATGCTGCTACCTGTTGTTAAACGACATCAATGGCACATGTAGCAAATGCTTTTTCCTGTTTCATTTTGCTAGGCCACGCTCTTCTGTGGCTGTTTAGTGCTTGCCCAACTACCATGTGCGTGCTGCTGCTTCCATCTGACAAGTAGCACAGCCTTCTGACTGCCGCTTTCAACATTGTTAAGAAAGAGCTTGGCCATTTATATGTGCTGCAAATCTGTGTGTGTGTAAGGTGCAGGTGCAAGCTCCGGACAAAGGTGTTCTCCAGGTTCAGTTTCTCCCTGCCAGAAGCATTGGAAATGTTTTCCTTTGGCATTCACGCCAAGAGTCGCAGATTGCTTAACTTAGGAGCTCTGAGAATGGAGCGGTAACATGTGTTCCGCATTCGTCATAAACAGCGCTCCAGAGCGCTTGGCACCGGGCACAACGAATCGTGTGTGCGGAATAGTGGGCACTCACGCCTAGTGCTGGCAATGCACGAGCACTGCCAAAAGGCAAAGGAAGGCGCTTAGCATCTGGCTTGCGCGCCAAGCTTTCAGAATGCCAGAGGACCGTAGCTGTGGTAAGCCGGCTTGCTCATTTGACGTAAGGTGTCACCTGCAAGAAATTCACCCGCATCTGGTTTATGCTGCTACCTGTTGTTAGGCGACAACAAGTGCATACGTAGCAAATGCTTTCTCCTGGCCCATTTTGTTAAGCCACGCTCTTCTGTTGCTCTTTAGTGCTTGCCAAACTGCTATGTGCGTGCTGCTGCTTCCATCTGACAAGGAGCACAACGTTCTGACAGCAGCTTTCAACTTGCCTAAGAAAGAGCTTGGCCATTTAGATGTGCTGCAAATATGTGTGTGTGTAAGGTGCAGGTGCAAGCTCATGACAAAGGTGTTCTCCCGGTTCAGTTTCTATTTGCCAGACGCATTGGAAATGTTTTCCTCTGGTATTCGCAGCAAGAGTCGCAGGTTACTTAACCCAAGAGCTCTGAGAATGGAACGGCAAGAGGTGTTCCGCTTTCGTCATAAACAGTGGTCCAGAGCGCTTGGCAACGGGCACAACGAAACGTGTGTGCGAGATAGTGGCCATTCACGCCTAGTGCTGGCAATGCACGAGCAATGCCAAAAGGCAAAGGAAGGCGGTTAGCATGCGGCTTGTGCGCAAAGCTTTCAGACTGCCAGAGGACCGCAGCTGTGGTAACCAGGCTTGCTCATTTGACGTTAGATGTCACCTGCAAGAACTTCACCCACATCTGGTTTATGCTGCTACCTGTTGTTAGGCGACAACAAGGGCACATGTAGCAAATGCTTTTTCCTGGCCCATTTTGCTAGACCACGCTCTTCTGTGGCTGTTTAGTGCTTGCCAAACTGATATGTGCGTGCTGCTGCTTCCATCTGACAAGGAGCACAGCCTTCTGACAGCAGCTTTCAACTTGCTTAAGTAAGAGTTTGGCCATTTAGATGTGTTGCAAATCTGTGTGTGTGAAAGGTGTAGGTGCAAGCTCCTGACAAAGGTGTTCTCCCGGTTCAGTTTCTCCCTGCCAGACTCATTGGACATGTTTTCCTCTGGCATTCACGCCAAGACTGGCAGATTGCTTAACTCAGGAGCTCTGAGAATGGAGCGGCAAGAGGTGTTCCGCTTTCGTCATAAACAGTGCTCCAGAGCGCTTGGCACCGGGCACAACGAATCGTGTGTGCGGGATAGTGAGCATTCACGCCTAGTGCTGGCAATGCACGAGCACTGCCAAAAGGCATAGGAAGGCGCTTAGCATCTGGCTTGTGCCCAAAGCTTTCAGACTGCCAAAGGATTGTAGCTGTGGTAAGCCCGCTTGCTCATTTGACGTTAGCTGTCGCCTGCAAGAACTTCTCCCGCATCTGGTTAATGCTGCTACGTGTTGTTAGGCGACAAAGAGGACACATGTAGCAAATGCTTTTTCCTGGCCCATTTTGTTAGGCCACGCTCTTCTGTGGCTCTTTAGTGCTTTCCAAACTACTATGTGCCTGCTGCTGCTTCCATCTGACAAGGAGCACAGCCTTCTGACAGCAGCTTTCAACTTGCCTAAGAAAGAGTTTGGCCATTTAAATGTGCTGCAAATCTGTGTGTGTGTAAGGTGCAGGTGCCAGCTCCTGACAAAGGTGTTCTCCAGGTTCAGTTTCTCCCTGCCAGACTCATTGGAAATGTTTTCCTCTGGCATTCACGCCAAGAGTCGCAGGTTGCTTAACTCAGGAGCTCTGAGAATGGAGCGGCAAGAGGTGTTCCGCTTTCGTCATAAACAGTGCTCAGAGCGCTCGGCAACGGGCACAACCAAACGTGTGTGCGAGATAGTTGCCATTCACGCCTAGTGCTGGCAATGCCCCAGCACAGCCAAAAAGCAATGGCAGGCGCTTAACATCCGGCTTGTGCGCAAAGCTTTCAGACTGCCAGAGGACCGCAGCTGTGGTAAGCCGGCTTGCTAATTTGACGTTAGCTGTCGCCTGCAAGAACTTCAACCTCATCTGGTTTATGCTGCTACGTGTTGTTAGGCGACAACAAGGGCACATGTAGCAAATGCTTTTTCCTGGCCCATTTTGCTAGGCCACGCTCTTCTGTGGCTGTTTAGTGCTTGCCCAACTGCCATGTGCGTGCTGCTGCTTCCATCTGACAAGGAGCACAGCCTTCTGACTGCCGCTTTCAACATTGTTAAGAAAGAGCTTGGCCATTTATATGTGCTGCAAATCTGTGTGTGTGTAAGGTGCAGGTGCAAGCTCCGGACAAAGGTGTTCTCCAGGTTCAGTTTCTCCCTGCCAGACTCATTGGAAATGTTTTCCTCTGGCATTCACGCCAAGACTGGCAGATTGCTTAACTCCGAGCTCTGAGAATGGAGCGGCAAGATGTGTTCCGCTTTCGTCATAAACAGTGGTCCAGAGCGCTTGGCACCGGGCACAACGAATCGTGTGTGCGGGATAGTGAGCATTCACGCCTAGTGCTGGCAATGCACGAGCACTGCCAAAAGGCAAAGGAAGGCGCTTAGCATGCGGCTTGTGCGCAAATCTTTCAGACTGCCAGACGACCGTAGCTGTGGTAAGCCCGCTTGCTCATTTACACGTTAGCTGTCACCTGCAAGAACTTCACCCTCATCTGGTTTATGCTGCTACCTGTTGTTAAACGACATCAATGGCACATGTAGCAAATGCTTTTTCCTGTTTCATTTTGCTAGGCCACGCTCTTCTGTGGCTGTTTAGTGCTTGCCCAACTACCATGTGCGTGCTGCTGCTTCCATCTGACAAGTAGCACAGCCTTCTGACTGCCGCTTTCAACATTGTTAAGAAAGAGCTTGGCCATTTATATGTGCTGCAAATCTGTGTGTGTGTAAGGTGCAGGTGCAAGCTCCGGACAAAGGTGTTCTCCAGGTTCAGTTTCTCCCTGCCAGAAGCATTGGAAATGTTTTCCTTTGGCATTCACGCCAAGAGTCGCAGATTGCTTAACTTAGGAGCTCTGAGAATGGAGCGGTAACATGTGTTCCGCATTCGTCATAAACAGCGCTCCAGAGCGCTTGGCACCGGGCACAACGAATCGTGTGTGCGGAATAGTGGGCACTCACGCCTAGTGCTGGCAATGCACGAGCACTGCCAAAAGGCAAAGGAAGGCGCTTAGCATCTGGCTTGCGCGCCAAGCTTTCAGAATGCCAGAGGACCGTAGCTGTGGTAAGCCGGCTTGCTCATTTGACGTAAGGTGTCACCTGCAAGAAATTCACCCGCATCTGGTTTATGCTGCTACCTGTTGTTAGGCGACAACAAGTGCATACGTAGCAAATGCTTTCTCCTGGCCCATTTTGTTAAGCCACGCTCTTCTGTTGCTCTTTAGTGCTTGCCAAACTGCTATGTGCGTGCTGCTGCTTCCATCTGACAAGGAGCACAACGTTCTGACAGCAGCTTTCAACTTGCCTAAGAAAGAGCTTGGCCATTTAGATGTGCTGCAAATATGTGGGTGTGTAAGGTGCAGGTGCAAGCTCATGACAAAGGTGTTCTCCCGGTTCAGTTTCTATTTGCCAGACGCATTGGAAATGTTTTCCTCTGGTATTCGCAGCAAGAGTCGCAGATTGCTTAACTGAGGAGCTCTGAGAATGGAGCGGCAAGATGTGTTCCTCTTTCGTCATAAAGAGTGCTCAGAGCGCTCAGCAACGGGCACAACGAATCGTGTGTGCGGGATAGTGAGCATTCACGCCTAGTGCTGGCAATGCACGAGCACTGCCAAAAGGCAAAGGAAGGCGCTTCGCATCTGGCTTGCGAGCAAAGCTTTCAGACTGCCAGAGGACCGCAGCTGTGGTAAGCCCACTTGCTCATTTGACGTTAGGTGTCGCCTGCAAGAACTTCACCCGCATCTGGTTTATGCTGCTCCCTGTTGTTAGGCGACAACAAGGGCACATGTAGCAAATGCTTTTTCCTGGCCCATTTTGCTAGGCCACGCTCTTCTGTTGCTCTTTAGTGCTTGCCAAAGTCCTATGTGCGTGCTGCTGCTTCCATCTGACAAGGAGCACAACGTTCTGACAGCAGCTTTCAACTTGCCGAAGAAAGAGCTTGGCCATTTAGATGTGCTGCAAATATGTGTGTGTGTAAGGTGCAGGTGCAAGCTCATGACAAAGGTGTTCTCCCGGTTCAGTTTCTATTTGCCAGACTCATTGGACATATTTTCCTCTGGCATTCACGCCAAGACTGGCTGATTGCTTAACTCAGGAGCTCTGAGAATGGAGCGGCAAGATGTGTTCCGCTTTCGTCATAAACAGTGCTCCAGAGAGCTTGGCACCGGGCACAACGAATCGTGTGTGCGGGATAGTGAGCATTCACGCCTAGTGCTGGCAATGCACGAGCACTGCCAAAAGGCAAAGGAAGGCGCTTCGCATCTGGCTTGCGAGCAAAGCTTTCAGACTGCCAGAGGACCGCAGCTGTGGTAAGCCCACTTGCTCATTTGACGTTAGGTGTCGCCTGCAAGAACTTCACCCGCATCTGGTTTATGCTGCTCCCTGTTGTTAGGCGACAACAAGGGCACATGTAGCAAATGCTTTTTCCTGGCCCATTTTGCTAGGCCACGCTCTTCTGTTGCTCTTTAGTGCTTGCCAAAGTCCTATGTGCGTGCTGCTGCTTCCATCTGACAAGGAGCACAACGTTCTGACAGCAGCTTTCAACTTGCCGAAGAAAGAGCTTGGCCATTTAGATGTGCTGCAAATATGTGTGTGTGTAAGGTGCAGGTGCAAGCTCATGACAAAGGTGTTCTCCCGGTTCAGTTTCTATTTGCCAGACTCATTGGACATATTTTCCTCTGGCATTCACGCCAAGACTGGCTGATTGCTTAACTCAGGAGCTCTGAGAATGGAGCGGCAAGATGTGTTCCGCTTTCGTCATAAACAGTGCTCCAGAGAGCTTGGCACCGGGCACAACGAATCGTGTGTGCGGGATAGTGAGCATTCACGCCTAGTGCTGGCAATGCACGAGCACTGCCAAAAGGCATAGGAAGGCGCTTAGCATCTGGCTTGTGCCCAAAGCTTTCAGACTGCCAAAGGATTGTAGCTGTGGTAAGCTCGCTTGCTCATTTGACGTTAGCTGTCGCCTGCAAGAACTTCTCCCTCATCTGGTTAATGCTGCTACGTGTTGTTAGGCGACAACAAGGGCACATGTAGCAAATGCTTTTTCCTGGCCCATTTTGCTAGACCACGCTCTTCTGTAGCCCTTTAGTGCTAGCCAAACTGCTGTGTGCGTGCTGCTGCTTCCATCTGACAAGTAGCACAGCCTTCTGACAGCAGCTTTCAACTTGCCTAAGGAAGAGCTTGGCCATTTAAATGTGCTGCAAATCTGTGTGTGTGTAAGGTGCAAGTGCAAGCTCCTGACAAAGGTGTTCTCCAGGTTCAGTTTCTCCCTGCCAGATGCATTGGAAATGTTTTCCTCTGGCATCCGAACCAAGAGTCGCAGGTTGCTTAACTCAGGAGCTCTGAGAATGGAGCGGCAAGAGGTGTTCCGCTTTCGTCATAAACAGTGCTCAGAGCGCTTAGCAACGGGCACAACCAAACGTGTGTGCGAGATAGTGGCCATTCACCGCTCTTGCTGGCAATGCCCCAGCACAGCCAAAAAAGCAAAGGAAGGCGCTTAGCATGCGGCTTGTGCGCAAAGCTTTCAGACTGCCAGACGACCGTAGCTGTGGTAAGCCCGCTTGCTCATTTACACGTTAGCTGTCACCTGCAAGAACTTCACCCTCATCTGGTTTATGCTGCTACCTGTTGTTAAAAGACATCAAGGGCACATGTAGCAAATGCTTTTTCCTGGCCCATTTTGCTAGGCCACGCTCTTCTGTGGCTGTTTAGTGCTTGCCCAACTGCCATGTGCGTGCTGCTGCTTCCATCTGACAAGGAGCACAGCCTTCTGACTGCCGCTTTCAACATTGTTAAGAAAGAGCTTGGCCATTTATATGTGCTGCAAATCTGTGTGTGTGAAAGGTGCAGGTGCAAGCTCCGGACAAAGGTGTTCTCCAGGTTCAGTTTCTCCCTGCCAGACTCATTGGAAATGTTTTCCTCTGGCATTCACGCCAAGACTGGCAGATTGCTTAACTCCGAGCTCTGAGAATGGAGCGGCAAGATGTGTTCCGCTTTCGTCATAAACAGTGGTCCAGAGCGCTTGGCACCGGGCACAACGAATCGTGTGTGCGGGATAGTGAGCATTCACGCCTAGTGCTGGCAATGCACGAGCACTGCCAAAAGGCAAAGGAAGGCGCTTAGCATCCGGCTTGTGCGCAAATCTTTCAGACTGCCAGACGACCGTAGCTGTGGTAAGCCCGCTTGCTCATTTACACGTTAGCTGTCACCTGCAAGAACTTCACCCTCATCTGGTTTATGCTGCTACCTGTTGTTAAACGACATCAATGGCACATGTAGCAAATGCTTTTTCCTGTTTCATTTTGCTAGGCCACGCTCTTCTGTGGCTGTTTAGTGCTTGCCCAACTACCATGTGCGTGCTGCTGCTTCCATCTGACAAGTAGCACAGCCTTCTGACTGCCGCTTTCAACATTGTTATGAAAGAGCTTGGCCATTTATATGTGCTGCAAATCTGTGTGTGTGTAAGGTGCAGGTGCAAGCTCCGGACAAAGGTGTTCTCCAGGTTCAGTTTCTCCCTGCCAGAAGCATTGGAAATGTTTTCCTTTGGCATTCACGCCAACAGTCGCAGATTGCTTAACTTAGGAGCTCTGAGAATGGAGCGGTAACATGTGTTCCGCATTCGTCATAAACAGCGCTCCAGAGCGCTTGGCACCGGGCACAACGAATCGTGTGTGCGGAATAGTGGGCACTCACGCCTAGTGCTGGCAATGCACGAGCACTGCCAAAAGGCAAAGGAAGGCGCTTAGCATCTGGCTTGCGCGCCAAGCTTTCAGAATGCCAGAGGACCGTAGCTGTGGTAAGCCGGCTTGCTCATTTGACGTAAGGTGTCACCTGCAAGAAATTCACCCGCATCTGGTTTATGCTGCTACCTGTTGTTAGGCGACAACAAGTGCATACGTAGCAAATGCTTTCTCCTGGCCCATTTTGTTAAGCCACGCTCTTCTGTTGCTCTTTAGTGCTTGCCAAACTGCTATGTGCGTGCTGCTGCTTCCATCTGACAAGGAGCACAACGTTCTGACAGCAGCTTTCAACTTGCCTAAGAAAGAGCTTGGCCATTTAGATGTGCTGCAAATATGTGTGTGTGTAAGGTGCAGGTGCAAGCTCATGACAAAGGTGTTCTCCCGGTTCAGTTTCTATTTGCCAGACGCATTGGAAATGTTTTCCTCTGGTATTCGCAGCAAGAGTCGCAGGTTACTTAACCCAAGAGCTCTGAGAATGGAACGGCAAGAGGTGTTCCGCTTTCGTCATAAACAGTGCTCCAGAGCGCTTGGCAACGGGCACAACGAAACGTGTGTGCGAGATAGTGGCCATTCACGCCTAGTGCTGGCAATGCACGAGCAATGCCAAAAGGCAAAGGAAGGCGGTTAGCATGCGGCTTGTGCGCAAAGCTTTCAGACTGCCAGAGGACCGCAGCTGTGGTAACCAGGCTTGCTCATTTGACGTTAGATGTCACCTGCAAGAACTTCACCCACATCTGGTTTATGCTGCTACCTGTTGTTAGGCGACAACAAGGGCACATGTAGCAAATGCTTTTTCCTGGCCCATTTTGCTAGACCACGCTCTTCTGTGGCTGTTTAGTGCTTGCCAAACTGATATGTGCGTGCTGCTGCTTCCATCTGACAAGGAGCACAGCCTTCTGACAGCAGCTTTCAACTTGCTTAAGTAAGAGTTTGGCCATTTAGATGTGTTGCAAATCTGTGTGTGTGAAAGGTGTAGGTGCAAGCTCCTGACAAAGGTGTTCTCCCGGTTCAGTTTCTCCCTGCCAGACTCATTGGACATGTTTTCCTCTGGCATTCACGCCAAGACTGGCAGATTGCTTAACTCAGGAGCTCTGAGAATGGAGCGGCAAGAGGTGTTCCGCTTTCGTCATAAACAGTGCTCCAGAGCGCTTGGCACCGGGCACAACGAATCGTGTGTGCGGGATAGTGAGCATTCACGCCTAGTGCTGGCAATGCACGAGCACTGCCAAAAGGCATAGGAAGGCGCTTAGCATCTGGCTTGTGCCCAAAGCTTTCAGACTGCCAAAGGATTGTAGCTGTGGTAAGCCCGCTTGCTCATTTGACGTTAGCTGTCGCCTGCAAGAACTTCTCCCGCATCTGGTTAATGCTGCTACGTGTTGTTAGGCGACAAAGAGGACACATGTAGCAAATGCTTTTTCCTGGCCCATTTTGTTAGGCCACGCTCTTCTGTGGCTCTTTAGTGCTTTCCAAACTCCTATGTGCGTGCTGCTGCTTCCATCTGACAAGGAGCACAGCCTTCTGACAGCAGCTTTCAACTTGCCTAAGAAAGAGTTTGGCCATTTAAATGTGCTGCAAATCTGTGTGTGTGTAAGGTGCAGGTGCCAGCTCCTGACAAAGGTGTTCTCCAGGTTCAGTTTCTCCCTGCCAGACTCATTGGAAATGTTTTCCTTTGGCATTCACGCCAAGAGTCGCAGGTTGCTTAACTCAGGAGCTCTGAGAATGGAGCGGCAAGAGGTGTTCCGCTTTCGTCATAAACAGTGCTCAGAGCGCTCAGCAACGGGCACAACCAAAGGTGTGTGCGAGATAGTGGCCATTCACGGCTCTTGCTGGCAATGCCCCAGCACAGCCAAAAAGCAATGGAAGGCGCTTAGCATCCGGCTTGTGCGCAAAGCTTTCAGACTGCCAGAGGACCGTAGCTGTGGTAAGCCGGCTTGCTTATTTGACGTTAGGTGTCACCTGCAAGAACTTCACCCGCATCTGGTTTATGCTGCTACGTGTTGTTAGGCGACAACAAGGGCACATGTAGCAAATGCTTTTTCCTGGCCCATTTTGCTAGACCACGCTCTTCTGTGGCTCTTTAGTGCTTGCCAAACTTATATGTGCGTGCTGCTGCTTCCATCTGACAAGGAGCACAGCCTTCTGACAGCAGCTTTCAACTTGCTAAAGTAAGAGTTTGGCCATTTAGATGTGTTGCAAATCTGTGTGTGTGTAAGGTGCAGGTGCAAGCTCCTGACAAAGGTGTTCTCCCGGTTCAGTTTCTCCCTGCCAGACTCATTGGAAATGTTTTCCTCTGGCATTCACGCCAAGACTGGCAGATTGCTTAACTCCGAGCTCTGAGAATGGAGCGGCAAGATGTGTTCCGCTTTCCTCATAAACAGTGGTCCAGAGCGCTTGGCACCGGGCACAACGAATCGTGTGTGCCGGATAGTGAGCATTCACGCCTAGTGCTGGCAATGCACGAGCACTGCCAAAAGGCAAAGGAAGGCGCTTAGCATGCGGCTTGTGCGCAAAGCTTTCAGACTGCCAGACGACCGTAGCTGTGGTAAGCCCGCTTGCTCATTTACACGTTAGCTGTCACCTGCAAGAACTTCACCCTCATCTGGTTTATGCTGCTACCTGTTGTTAAAAGACATCAAGGGCACATGTAGCAAATGCTTTTTCCTGTTTCATTTTGCTAGGCCACGCTCTTCTGTGGCTGTTTAGTGCTTGCCCAACTGCCATGTGCGTGCTGCTGCTTCCATCTGACAAGGAGCACAGCCTTCTGACTGCCGCTTTCAACATTGTTAAGAAAGAGCTTGGCCATTTATATGTGCTGCAAATCTGTGTGTGTGTAAGGTGCAGGTGCAAGCTCCGGACAAAGGTGTTCTCCAGGTTCAGTTTCTCCCTGCCAGACTCATTGGAAATGTTTTCCTCTGGCATTCACGCCAAGACTCGCAGATTGCTTAACTCCGAGCTCTGAGAATGGAGCGGCAAGATGTGTTCCGCTTTCGTCATAAACAGTGGTCCAGAGCGCTTGGCACCGGGCACAACGAATCGTGTGTGCGGGATAGTGGGCACTCACGCCTAGTGCTGGCAATGCACGAGCACTGCCAAAAGGCAAAGGAAGGCGCTTAGCATGCGGCTTGTGCGCAAATCTTTCAGACTGCCAGACGACCGTAGCCGTGGTAAGCCCGCTTGCTCATTTACACGTTAGCTGTCACCTGCAAGAACTTCACCCTCATCTGGTTTATGCTGCTACCTGTTGTTAAACGACATCAATGGCACATGTAGCAAATGCTTTTTCCTGTTTCATTTTGCTAGGCCACGCTCTTCTGTGGCTGTTTAGTGCTTGCCCAACTACCATGTGCGTGCTGCTGCTTCCATCTGACAAGTAGCACAGCCTTCTGACTGCCGCTTTCAACATTGTTAAGAAAGAGCTTGGCCATTTATATGTGCTGCAAATCTGTGTGTGTGTAAGGTGCAGGTGCAAGCTCCGGACAAAGGTGTTCTCCAGGTTCAGTTTCTCCCTGCCAGAAGCATTGGAAATGTTTTCCTTTGGCATTCACGCCAAGAGTCGCAGATTGCTTAACTTAGGAGCTCTGAGAATGGAGCGGTAACATGTGTTCCGCATTCGTCATAAACAGCGCTCCAGAGCGCTTGGCACCGGGCACAACGAATCGTGTGTGCGGGATAGTGGGCACTCACGCCTAGTGCTGGCAATGCACGAGCACTGCCAAAAGGCAAAGGAAGGCGCTTAGCATCTGGCTTGCGCGCCAAGCTTTCAGAATGCCAGAGGACCGTAGCTGTGGTAAGCCGGCTTGCTCATTTGACGTAAGGTGTCACCTGCAAGAAATTCACCCGCATCTGGTTTATGCTGCTACCTGTTGTTAGGCGACAACAAGTGCATACGTAGCAAATGCTTTCTCCTGGCCCATTTTGTTAAGCCACGCTCTTCTGTTGCTCTTTAGTGCTTGCCAAACTGCTATGTGCGTGCTGCTGCTTCCATCTGACAAGGAGCACAACGTTCTGACAGCAGCTTTCAACTTGCCTAAGAAAGAGCTTGGTCATTTATATATGCTGCAAATCTGTGTGTGTGTAATGTGCAGGTGCAAGCTCCTGACAAAGGTGTTCTCCCGGTTCAGTTTCTATTTGCCAGACGCATTGGAAATGTTTTTTCCTGGCATTCGCATCAAGAGTCGCAGATTGCTTAACTGAGGAGCTCTGAGAATGGAGCGGCAAGATGTGTTCCTCTTTCGTCATAAAGAGTGCTCAGAGCGCTCAGCAACGGGCACAACGAAACGTGTGTGCCGGATAGTGAGCATTCACGCCTAGTGCTGGCAATGCACGAGCACTGCCAAAAGGCAAAGGAAGGCGCTTCGCATCTGGCTTGCGAGCAAAGCTTTCAGACTGCCAGAGGACCGCAGCTGTGGTAAGCCCACTTGTTCATTTGACGTTAGGTGTCGCCTGCAAGAACTTCACCCACATCTGGTTTATGCTGCTACCTGTTGTTAGGCGACAACAAGTGCACATGTAGCAAATGCTTTTTCCTGGCCCATTTTGCTAGACCACGCTCTTCTGTGGCTGTTTAGTGCTTGCCAAACTGATATGTGCGTGCTGCTGCTTCCATCTGACAAGGAGCACAACGTTCTGACAGCAGCTTTCAACTTGCCTAAGAAAGAGCTTGGCCATTTAGATGTGCTGCAAATATGTGTGTGTGTAAGGTGCAGGTGCAAGCTCATGACAAAGGTGTTCTCCCGGTTCAGTTTCTATTTGCCAGACGCATTGGAAATGTTTTCCTCTGGTATTCGCAGCAAGAGTCGCAGGTTACTTAACCCAAGAGCTCTGAGAATGGAACGGCAAGAGGTGTTCCGCTTTCGTCATAAACAGTGCTCCAGAGCGCTTGGCAACGGGCACAACGAAACGTGTGTGCGAGATAGTGGCCATTCACGCCTAGTGCTGGCAATGCACGAGCACTGCCAAAAGGCAAAGGAAGGCGGTTAGCATGCGGCTTGTGCGCAAAGCTTTCAGACTGCCAGAGGACCGCAGCTGTGGTAACCAGGCTTGCTCATTTGACGTTAGATGTCACCTGCAAGAACTTCACCCACATCTGGTTTATGCTGCTACCTGTTGTTAGGCGACAACAAGGGCACATGTAGCAAATGCTTTTTCCTGGCCCATTTTGCTAGACCACGCTCTTCTGTGGCTGTTTAGTGCTTGCCAAACTGATATGTGCGTGCTGCTGCTTCCATCTGACAAGGAGCACAGCCTTCTGACAGCAGCTTTCAACTTGCTTAAGTAAGAGTTTGGCCATTTAGATGTGTTGCAAATCTGTGTGTGTGAAAGGTGTAGGTGCAAGCTCCTGACAAAGGTGTTCTCCCGGTTCAGTTTCTCCCTGCCAGACTCATTGGACATGTTTTCCTCTGGCATTCACGCCAAGACTGGCAGATTGCTTAACTCAGGAGCTCTGAGAATGGAGCGGCAAGAGGTGTTCCGCTTTCGTCATAAACAGTGCTCCAGAGCGCTTGGCACCGGGCACAACGAATCGTGTGTGCGGGATAGTGAGCATTCACGCCTAGTGCTGGCAATGCACGAGCACTGCCAAAAGGCATAGGAAGGCGCTTAGCATCTGGCTTGTGCCCAAAGCTTTCAGACTGCCAAAGGATTGTAGCTGTGGTAAGCCCGCTTGCTCATTTGACGTTAGCTGTCGCCTGCAAGAACTTCTCCCGCATCTGGTTAATGCTGCTACGTGTTGTTAGGCGACAAAGAGGACACATGTAGCAAATGCTTTTTCCTGGCCCATTTTGTTAGGCCACGCTCTTCTGTGGCTCTTTAGTGCTTTCCAAACTCCTATGTGCGTGCTGCTGCTTCCATCTGACAAGGAGCACAGCCTTCTGACAGCAGCTTTCAACTTGCCTAAGAAAGAGTTTGGCCATTTAAATGTGCTGCAAATCTGTGTGTGTGTAAGGTGCAGGTGCAAGCTCCTGACAAAGGTGTTCTCCAGGTTCAGTTTCTCCCTGCCAGACTCATTGGAAATGTTTTCCTTTGGCATTCACGCCAAGAGTCGCAGGTTGCTTAACTCAGGAGCTCTGAGAATGGAGCGGCAAGAGGTGTTCCGCTTTCGTCATAAACAGTGCTCAGAGCGCTCAGCAACGGGCACAACCAAAGGTGTGTGCGAGATAGTGGCCATTCACGGCTCTTGCTGGCAATGCCCCAGCACAGCCAAAAAGCAATGGAAGGCGCTTAGCATCCGGCTTGTGCGCAAAGCTTTCAGACTGCCAGAGGACCGTAGCTGTGGTAAGCCGGCTTGCTTATTTGACGTTAGGTGTCACCTGCAAGAACTTCACCCGCATCTGGTTTATGCTGCTACGTGTTGTTAGGCGACAACAAGGGCACATGTAGCAAATGCTTTTTCCTGGCCCATTTTGCTAGACCACGCTCTTCTGTGGCTCTTTAGTGCTTGCCAAACTTATATGTGCGTGCTGCTGCTTCCATCTGACAAGGAGCACAGCCTTCTGACAGCAGCTTTCAACTTGCTAAAGTAAGAGTTTGGCCATTTAGATGTGTTGCAAATCTGTGTGTGTGTAAGGTGCAGGTGCAAGCTCCTGACAAAGGTGTTCTCCCGGTTCAGTTTCTCCCTGCCAGACTCATTGGAAATGTTTTCCTCTGGCATTCACGCCAAGACTCGCAGATTGCTTAACTCCGAGCTCTGAGAATGGAGCGGCAAGATGTGTTCCGCTTTCCTCATAAACAGTGGTCCAGAGCGCTTGGCACCGGGCACAACGAATCGTGTGTGCCGGATAGTGAGCATTCACGCCTAGTGCTGGCAATGCACGAGCACTGCCAAAAGGCAAAGGAAGGCGCTTAGCATGCGGCTTGTGCGCAAATCTTTCAGACTGCCAGACGACCGTAGCCGTGGTAAGCCCGCTTGCTCATTTACACGTTAGCTGTCACCTGCAAGAACTTCACCCTCATCTGGTTTATGCTGCTACCTGTTGTTAAACGACATCAATGGCACATGTAGCAAATGCTTTTTCCTGTTTCATTTTGCTAGGCCACGCTCTTCTGTGGCTGTTTAGTGCTTGCCCAACTACCATGTGCGTGCTGCTGCTTCCATCTGACAAGTAGCACAGCCTTCTGACTGCCGCTTTCAACATTGTTAAGAAAGAGCTTGGCCATTTATATGTGCTGCAAATCTGTGTGTGTGTAAGGTGCAGGTGCAAGCTCCGGACAAAGGTGTTCTCCAGGTTCAGTTTCTCCCTGCCAGAAGCATTGGAAATGTTTTCCTTTGGCATTCACGCCAAGAGTCGCAGATTGCTTAACTTAGGAGCTCTGAGAATGGAGCGGTAACATGTATTCCGCATTCGTCATAAACAGCGCTCCAGAGCGCTTGGCACCGGGCACAACGAATCGTGTGTGCGGGATAGTGGGCACTCACGCCTAGTGCTGGCAATGCACGAGCACTGCCAAAAGGCAAAGGAAGGCGCTTAGCATCTGGCTTGCGCGCCAAGCTTTCAGAATGCCAGAGGACCGTAGCTGTGGTAAGCCGGCTTGCTCATTTGACGTAAGGTGTCACCTGCAAGAAATTCACCCGCATCTGGTTTATGCTGCTACCTGTTGTTAGGCGACAACAAGTG
Source organism: Poecile atricapillus (assembly GCF_030490865.1). Classification (NCBI taxonomy): domain Eukaryota; kingdom Metazoa; phylum Chordata; class Aves; order Passeriformes; family Paridae; genus Poecile; species Poecile atricapillus. The sequence continues at coordinate 6,404,697 of NC_081275.1, forward strand.
CATACGTAGCAAATGCTTTCTCCTGGCCCATTTTGTTAAGCCACGCTCTTCTGTTGCTCTTTAGTGCTTGCCAAACTGCTATGTGCGTGCTGCTGCTTCCATCTGACAAGGAGCACAACGTTCTGACAGCAGCTTTCAACTTGCCTAAGAAAGAGCTTGGTCATTTATATATGCTGCAAATCTGTGTGTGTGTAATGTGCAGGTGCAAGCTCCTGACAAAGGTGTTCTCCCGGTTCAGTTTCTATTTGCCAGACGCATTGGAAATGTTTTTTCCTGGCATTCGCATCAAGAGTCGCAGATTGCTTAACTGAGGAGCTCTGAGAATGGAGCGGCAAGATGTGTTCCTCTTTCGTCATAAAGAGTGCTCAGAGCGCTCAGCAACGGGCACAACGAAACGTGTGTGCGGGATAGTGAGCATTCACGCCTAGTGCTGGCAATGCACGAGCACTGCCAAAAGGCATAGGAAGGCGCTTAGCATCTGGCTTGTGCCCAAAGCTTTCAGACTGCCAAAGGATTGTAGCTGTGGTAAGCCCGCTTGCTCATTTGACGTTAGCTGTCGCCTGCAAGAACTTCTCCCGCATCTGGTTAATGCTGCTACGTGTTGTTAGGCGACAAAGAGGACACATGTAGCAAATGCTTTTTCCTGGCCCATTTTGTTAGGCCACGCTCTTCTGTGGCTCTTTAGTGCTTTCCAAACTCCTATGTGCCTGCTGCTGCTTCCATCTGACAAGGAGCACAGCCTTCTGACAGCAGCTTTCAACTTGCCTAAGAAAGAGTTTGGCCATTTAAATGTGCTGCAAATCTGTGTGTGTGTAAGGTGCAGGTGCCAGCTCCTGACAAAGGTGTTCTCCAGGTTCAGTTTCTCCCTGCCAGACTCATTGGAAATGTTTTCCTCTGGCATTCACGCCAAGAGTCGCAGGTTGCTTAACTCAGGAGCTCTGAGAATGGAGCGGCAAGAGGTGTTCCGCTTTCGTCATAAACAGTGCTCAGAGCGCTCAGCAACGGGCACAACCAAAGGTGTGTGCGAGATAGTGGCCATTCACGGCTCTTGCTGGCAATGCCCCAGCACAGCCAAAAAGCAATGGAAGGCGCTTAGCATCCGGCTTGTGCGCAAAGCTTTCAGACTGCCAGAGGACTGTAGCTGTGGTAAGCCGGCTTGCTTATTTGACGTTAGGTGTCACTTGCAAGAACTTCACACTTATGTTGTTTATGCTGCTACTTGTTGTTAGGCGACAACAAGTGCACATGTAGCAAATGCTTTTTCCTGGCCCATTTTGCTAGACCACGCTCTTCTGTGGCTCTTTAGTGCTTGCCAAACTGCTATGTGCGTGCTGGTGCTTCCATCTGACAAGTAGCACAGCCTTCTGACAGCAGCTTTCAACTTGCTTAAGCAACAGTTTGGCCATTTAAATGTGCTGCAAATCTGTGTGTGTGTAAGGTGCAGGTGCAAACTCCTGACAAAGGTGTTCTCCCGGTTCAGTTTCTCCCTGCCAGACTCATTGGACATGTTTTCCTCTGGTATTCACGCCAAGACTGGCAGATTGCTTAACTCAGGAGCTCTGAGAATGGAGCGGCAAGATGTGTTCCGCTTTCGTCATAAACAGTGCTCAGAGCGCTTGGTAACGGGCACAACGAACCGTGTGTGCGGGATAGTGAGCATTCACGCCTAGTGCTGGCAATGCACGAGCACTGCCAAAAGGCAAAGGAAGGTGCTTAGCATGCGGCTTGTGCGCAAAGTTTTCAGACTGCCAGAGGACCGCAGCTGTGGTAACCAGGCTTGCTCATTTGACGTTAGATGTCACCTGCAAGAACTTCACCCACATCTGGTTTATGCTGCTACCTGTTGTTAGGCGACAACAAGGGCACATGTAGCAAATGCTTTTTCCTGGCTCATTTTGCTAGGCCACGCTCTTCTGTGGCTGTTTAGTGCTTGCCCAACTGCCATGTGCGTGCTGGTGCTTCCATCTGACAAGGAGCACAGCTTTCTGACAGCAGCTTTCAACTTGCCTAAGAAAGAGCTTGGCCATTTAAATGTGCTGCAAATCTGTGTGTGTGTAAGGTGCAGTTGCAAGCTCCTGACAAAGGTGTTCTCCCGGTTCAGTTTCTCCCTGCCAGACTCATTGGACATATTTTCCTCTGGCATTCACGCCAAGACTGGCTGATTGCTTAACTCAGGAGCTCTGAGAATGGAGCGGCAAGATGTGTTCCGCTTTCGTCATAAACAGTGCTCCAGAGAGCTTGGCACCGGGCACAACGAATCGTGTGTGCGGGATAGTGAGCATTCACGCCTAGTGCTGGCAATGCACGAGCACTGCCAAAAGGCATAGGAAGGCGCTTAGCATCTGGCTTGTGCCCAAAGCTTTCAGACTGCCAAAGGATTGTAGCTGTGGTAAGCTCGCTTGCTCATTTGACGTTAGCTGTCGCCTGCAAGAACTTCTCCCTCATCTGGTTAATGCTGCTACGTGTTGTTAGGCGACAACAAGGGCACATGTAGCAAATGCTTTTTCCTGTCCCATTTTGCTAGACCACGCTCTTCTGTGGCCCTTTAGTGCTAGCCAAACTGCTGTGTGCGTGCTGCTGCTTCCATCTGACAAGCAGCACAGCCTTCTGACAGCAGCTTTCAACTTGCCTAAGGAAGAGCTTGGCCATTTAAATGTGCTGCAAATCTGTGTGTGTGTAAGGTGCAAGTGCAAGCTCCTGACAAAGGTGTTCTCCAGGTTCAGTTTCTCCCTGCCAGATGCATTGGAAATGTTTTCCTCTGGCATCCGAACCAAGAGTCGCAGGTTGCTTAACTCAGGAGCTCTGAGAATGGAGCGGCAAGAGGTGGTCCGCTTTCGTCATAAACAGTGCTCAGAGCGCTTAGCAACGGGCACAACCAAACGTGTGTGCGAGATAGTGGCCATTCACGGCTCTTGCTGGCAATGCCCCAGCACAGCCAAAAAAGCAAAGGAAGGCGCTTAGCATGCGGCTTGTGCGCAAAGCTTTCAGACTGCCAGACGACCGTAGCTGTGGTAAGCCCGCTTGCTCATTTACACGTTAGCTGTCACCTGCAAGAACTTCACCCTCATCTGGTTTATGCTGCTACCTGTTGTTAAAAGACATCAAGGGCACATGTAGCAAATGCTTTTTCCTGTTTCATTTTGCTAGGCCACGCTCTTCTGTGGCTGTTTAGTGCTTGCCCAACTGCCATGTGCGTGCTGCTGCTTCCATCTGACAAGGAGCACAGCCTTCTGACTGCCGCTTTCAACATTGTTAAGAAAGAGCTTGGCCATTTATATGTGCTGCAAATCTGTGTGTGTGTAAGGTGCAGGTGCAAGCTCCGGACAAAGGTGTTCTCCAGGTTCAGTTTCTCCCTGCCAGACTCATTGGAAATGTTTTCCTCTGGCATTCACGCCAAGACTGGCAGATTGCTTAACTCCGAGCTCTGAGAATGGAGCGGCAAGATGTGTTCCGCTTTCGTCATAAACAGTGGTCCAGAGCGCTTGGCACCGGGCACAACGAATCGTGTGTGCGGGATAGTGAGCATTCACGCCTAGTGCTGGCAATGCACGAGCACTGCCAAAAGGCATAGGAAGGCGCTTAGCATCTGGCTTGTGCCCAAAGCTTTCAGACTGCCAAAGGATTGTAGCTGTGGTAAGCCCGCTTGCTCATTTGACGTTAGCTGTCGCCTGCAAGAACTTCTCCCGCATCTGGTTAATGCTGCTACGTGTTGTTAGGCGACAAAGAGGACACATGTAGCAAATGCTTTTTCCTGGCCCATTTTGTTAGGCCACGCTCTTCTGTGGCTCTTTAGTGCTTTCCAAACTCCTATGTGCGTGCTGCTGCTTCCATCTGACAAGGAGCACAGCCTTCTGACAGCAGCTTTCAACTTGCCTAAGAAAGAGTTTGGCCATTTAAATGTGCTGCAAATCTGTGTGTGTGTAAGGTGCAGGTGCCAGCTCCTGACAAAGGTGTTCTCCAGGTTCAGTTTCTCCCTGCCAGACTCATTGGAAATGTTTTCCTTTGGCATTCACGCCAAGAGTCGCAGGTTGCTTAACTCAGGAGCTCTGAGAATGGAGCGGCAAGAGGTGTTCCGCTTTCGTCATAAACAGTGCTCAGAGCGCTCAGCAACGGGCACAACCAAAGGTGTGTGCGAGATAGTGGCCATTCACGGCTCTTGCTGGCAATGCCCCAGCACAGCCAAAAAGCAATGGAAGGCGCTTAGCATCCGGCTTGTGCGCAAAGCTTTCAGACTGCCAGAGGACCGTAGCTGTGGTAAGCCGGCTTGCTTATTTGACGTTAGGTGTCACCTGCAAGAACTTCACCCGCATCTGGTTTATGCTGCTACGTGTTGTTAGGCGACAACAAGGGCACATGTAGCAAATGCTTTTTCCTGGCCCATTTTGCTAGACCACGCTCTTCTGTGGCTCTTTAGTGCTTGCCAAACTTATATGTGCGTGCTGCTGCTTCCATCTGACAAGGAGCACAGCCTTCTGACAGCAGCTTTCAACTTGCTAAAGTAAGAGTTTGGCCATTTAGATGTGTTGCAAATCTGTGTGTGTGTAAGGTGCAGGTGCAAGCTCCTGACAAAGGTGTTCTCCCGGTTCAGTTTCTCCCTGCCAGACTCATTGGAAATGTTTTCCTCTGGCATTCACGCCAAGACTCGCAGATTGCTTAACTCCGAGCTCTGAGAATGGAGCGGCAAGATGTGTTCCGCTTTCCTCATAAACAGTGGTCCAGAGCGCTTGGCACCGGGCACAACGAATCGTGTGTGCCGGATAGTGAGCATTCACGCCTAGTGCTGGCAATGCACGAGCACTGCCAAAAGGCAAAGGAAGGCGCTTAGCATGCGGCTTGTGCGCAAAGCTTTCAGACTGCCAGACGACCGTAGCTGTGGTAAGCCCGCTTGCTCATTTACACGTTAGCTGTCACCTGCAAGAACTTCACCCTCATCTGGTTTATGCTGCTACCTGTTGTTAAAAGACATCAAGGGCACATGTAGCAAATGCTTTTTCCTGTTTCATTTTGCTAGGCCACGCTCTTCTGTGGCTGTTTAGTGCTTGCCCAACTGCCATGTGCGTGCTGCTGCTTCCATCTGACAAGGAGCACAGCCTTCTGACTGCCGCTTTCAACATTGTTAAGAAAGAGCTTGGCCATTTATATGTGCTGCAAATCTGTGTGTGTGTAAGGTGCAGGTGCAAGCTCCGGACAAAGGTGTTCTCCAGGTTCAGTTTCTCCCTGCCAGACTCATTGGAAATGTTTTCCTCTGGCATTCACGCCAAGACTGGCAGATTGCTTAACTCCGAGCTCTGAGAATGGAGCGGCAAGATGTGTTCCGCTTTCGTCATAAACAGTGGTCCAGAGCGCTTGGCACCGGGCACAACGAATCGTGTGTGCGGGATAGTGAGCATTCACGCCTAGTGCTGGCAATGCACGAGCACTGCCAAAAGGCAAAGGAAGGCGCTTAGCATGCGGCTTGTGCGCAAATCTTTCAGACTGCCAGACGACCGTAGCTGTGGTAAGCCCGCTTGCTCATTTACACGTTAGCTGTCACCTGCAAGAACTTCACCCTCATCTGGTTTATGCTGCTACCTGTTGTTAAACGACATCAATGGCACATGTAGCAAATGCTTTTTCCTGTTTCATTTTGCTAGGCCACGCTCTTCTGTGGCTGTTTAGTGCTTGCCCAACTACCATGTGCGTGCTGCTGCTTCCATCTGACAAGTAGCACAGCCTTCTGACTGCCGCTTTCAACATTGTTAAGAAAGAGCTTGGCCATTTATATGTGCTGCAAATCTGTGTGTGTGTAAGGTGCAGGTGCAAGCTCCGGACAAAGGTGTTCTCCAGGTTCAGTTTCTCCCTGCCAGAAGCATTGGAAATGTTTTCCTTTGGCATTCACGCCAAGAGTCGCAGATTGCTTAACTTAGGAGCTCTGAGAATGGAGCGGTAACATGTGTTCCGCATTCGTCATAAACAGCGCTCCAGAGCGCTTGGCACCGGGCACAACGAATCGTGTGTGCGGAATAGTGGGCACTCACGCCTAGTGCTGGCAATGCACGAGCACTGCCAAAAGGCAAAGGAAGGCGCTTAGCATCTGGCTTGCGCGCCAAGCTTTCAGAATGCCAGAGGACCGTAGCTGTGGTAAGCCGGCTTGCTCATTTGACGTAAGGTGTCACCTGCAAGAAATTCACCCGCATCTGGTTTATGCTGCTACCTGTTGTTAGGCGACAACAAGTGCATACGTAGCAAATGCTTTCTCCTGGCCCATTTTGTTAAGCCACGCTCTTCTGTTGCTCTTTAGTGCTTGCCAAACTGCTATGTGCGTGCTGCTGCTTCCATCTGACAAGGAGCACAACGTTCTGACAGCAGCTTTCAACTTGCCTAAGAAAGAGCTTGGCCATTTAGATGTGCTGCAAATATGTGTGTGTGTAAGGTGCAGGTGCAAGCTCATGACAAAGGTGTTCTCCCGGTTCAGTTTCTATTTGCCAGACGCATTGGAAATGTTTTCCTCTGGTATTCGCAGCAAGAGTCGCAGGTTACTTAACCCAAGAGCTCTGAGAATGGAACGGCAAGAGGTGTTCCGCTTTCGTCACAAACAGTGCTCCAGAGCGCTTGGCAACGGGCACAACGAAACGTGTGTGCGAGATAGTGGCCATTCACGCCTAGTGCTGGCAATGCACGAGCAATGCCAAAAGGCAAAGGAAGGCGGTTAGCATGCGGCTTGTGCGCAAAGCTTTCAGACTGCCAGAGGACCGCAGCTGTGGTAACCAGGCTTGCTCATTTGACGTTAGATGTCACCTGCAAGAACTTCACCCACATCTGGTTTATGCTGCTACCTGTTGTTAGGCGACAACAAGGGCACATGTAGCAAATGCTTTTTCCTGGCCCATTTTGCTAGACCACGCTCTTCTGTGGCTGTTTAGTGCTTGCCAAACTGATATGTGCGTGCTGCTGCTTCCATCTGACAAGGAGCACAGCCTTCTGACAGCAGCTTTCAACTTGCTTAAGTAAGAGTTTGGCCATTTAGATGTGTTGCAAATCTGTGTGTGTGAAAGGTGTAGGTGCAAGCTCCTGACAAAGGTGTTCTCCCGGTTCAGTTTCTCCCTGCCAGACTCATTGGACATGTTTTCCTCTGGCATTCACGCCAAGACTGGCAGATTGCTTAACTCAGGAGCTCTGAGAATGGAGCGGCAAGAGGTGTTCCGCTTTCGTCATAAACAGTGCTCCAGAGCGCTTGGCAACGGGCACAACGAATCGTGTGTGCGGGATAGTGAGCATTCACGCCTAGTGCTGGCAATGCACGAGCACTGCCAAAAGGCATAGGAAGGCGCTTAGCATCTGGCTTGTGCCCAAAGCTTTCAGACTGCCAAAGGATTGTAGCTGTGGTAAGCCCGCTTGCTCATTTGACGTTAGCTGTCGCCTGCAAGAACTTCTCCCGCATCTGGTTAATGCTGCTACGTGTTGTTAGGCGACAAAGAGGACACATGTAGCAAATGCTTTTTCCTGGCCCATTTTGTTAAGCCACGCTCTTCTGTGGCTCTTTAGTGCTTTCCAAACTACTATGTGCCTGCTGCTGCTTCCATCTGACAAGGAGCACAGCCTTCTGACAGCAGCTTTCAACTTGCCTAAGAAAGAGTTTGGCCATTTAAATGTGCTGCAAATCTGTGTGTGTGTAAGGTGCAGGTGCCAGCTCCTGACAAAGGTGTTCTCCAGGTTCAGTTTCTCCCTGCCAGACTCATTGGAAATGTTTTCCTCTGGCATTCACGCCAAGAGTCGCAGGTTGCTTAACTCAGGAGCTCTGAAAATGGAGCGGCAAGAGGTGTTCCGCTTTCGTCATAAACAGTGCTCAGAGCGCTCAGCAACGGGCACAACCAAAGGTGTGTGCGAGATAGTGGCCATTCACGGCTCTTGCTGGCAATGCCCCAGCACAGCCAAAAAGCAATGGAAGGCGCTTAGCATCCGGCTTGTGCGCAAAGCTTTCAGACTGCCAGAGGACCGTAGCTGTGGTAAGCCGGCTTGCTTATTTGACGTTAGGTGTCACCTGCAAGAACTTCACCCGCATCTGGTTTATGCTGCTACGTGTTGTTAGGCGACAACAAGGGCACATGTAGCAAATGCTTTTTCCTGGCCCATTTTGCTAGACCACGCTCTTCTGTGGCTCTTTAGTGCTTGCCAAACTTATATGTGCGTGCTGCTGCTTCCATCTGACAAGGAGCACAGCCTTCTGACAGCAGCTTTCAACTTGCTAAAGTAAGAGTTTGGCCATTTAGATGTGTTGCAAATCTGTGTGTGTGTAAGGTGCAGGTGCAAGCTCCTGACAAAGGTGTTCTCCCGGTTCAGTTTCTCCCTGCCAGACTCATTGGAAATGTTTTCCTCTGGCATTCACGCCAAGACTCGCAGATTGCTTAACTCCGAGCTCTGAGAATGGAGCGGCAAGATGTGTTCCGCTTTCCTCATAAACAGTGCTCCAGAGCGCTTGGCACCGGGCACAACGAATCGTGTGTGCCGGATAGTGAGCATTCACGCCTAGTGCTGGCAATGCACGAGCACTGCCAAAAGGCAAAGGAAGGCGCTTAGCATGCGGCTTGTGCGCAAAGCTTTCAGACTGCCAGACGACCGTAGCTGTGGTAAGCCCGCTTGCTCATTTACACGTTAGCTGTCACCTGCAAGAACTTCACCCTCATCTGGTTTATGCTGCTACCTGTTGTTAAAAGACATCAAGGGCACATGTAGCAAATGCTTTTTCCTGTTTCATTTTGCTAGGCCACGCTCTTCTGTGGCTGTTTAGTGCTTGCCCAACTGCCATGTGCGTGCTGCTGCTTCCATCTGACAAGGAGCACAGCCTTCTGACTGCCGCTTTCAACATTGTTAAGAAAGAGCTTGGCCATTTATATGTGCTGCAAATCTGTGTGTGTGTAAGGTGCAGGTGCAAGCTCCGGACGAAGGTGTTCTCCAGGTTCAGTTTCTCCCTGCCAGACTCATTGGAAATGTTTTCCTCTGGCATTCACGCCAAGACTCGCAGATTGCTTAATTCCGAGCTCTGAGAATGGAGCGGCAAGAGGTGTTCCGCTTTCGTCATAAACAGTGGTCCAGAGCGCTTGGCACCGGGCACAACGAATCGTGTGTGCGGGATAGTGAGCATTCACGCCTAGTGCTGGCAATGCACGAGCACTGCCAAAAGGCAAAGGAAGGCGCTTAGCATGCGGCTTGTGCGCAAATCTTTCAGACTGCCAGACGACCGTAGCTGTGGTAAGCCCGCTTGCTCATTTACACGTTAGCTGTCACCTGCAAGAACTTCACCCTCATCTGGTTTATGCTGCTACCTGTTGTTAAACGACATCAATGGCACATGTAGCAAATGCTTTTTCCTGTTTCATTTTGCTAGGCCACGCTCTTCTGTGGCTGTTTAGTGCTTGCCCAACTACCATGTGCGTGCTGCTGCTTCCATCTGACAAGTAGCACAGCCTTCTGACTGCCGCTTTCAACATTGTTAAGAAAGAGCTTGGCCATTTATATGTGCTGCAAATCTGTGTGTGTGTAAGGTGCAGGTGCAAGCTCCGGACAAAGGTGTTCTCCAGGTTCAGTTTCTCCCTGCCAGAAGCATTGGAAATGTTTTCCTTTGGCATTCACGCCAAGAGTCGCAGATTGCTTAACTTAGGAGCTCTGAGAATGGAGCGGTAACATGTGTTCCGCATTCGTCATAAACAGCGCTCCAGAGCGCTTGGCACCGGGCACAACGAATCGTGTGTGCGGAATAGTGGGCACTCACGCCTAGTGCTGGCAATGCACGAGCACTGCCAAAAGGCAAAGGAAGGCGCTTAGCATCTGGCTTGCGCGCCAAGCTTTCAGAATGCCAGAGGACCGTAGCTGTGGTAAGCCGGCTTGCTCATTTGACGTAAGGTGTCACCTGCAAGAAATTCACCCGCATCTGGTTTATGCTGCTACCTGTTGTTAGGCGAACACAAGTGCATACGTAGCAAATGCTTTCTCCTGGCCCATTTTGTTAAGCCACGCTCTTCTGTTGCTCTTTAGTGCTTGCCAAACTGCTATGTGCGTGCTGCTGCTTCCATCTGACAAGGAGCACAACGTTCTGACAGCAGCTTTCAACTTGCCTAAGAAAGAGCTTGGTCATTTATATATGCTGCAAATCTGTGTGTGTGTAATGTGCAGGTGCAAGCTCCTGACAAAGGTGTTCTCCCGGTTCAGTTTCTATTTGCCAGACGCATTGGAAATGTTTTTTCCTGGCATTCGCATCAAGAGTCGCAGATTGCTTAACTGAGGAGCTCTGAGAATGGAGCGGCAAGATGTGTTCCTCTTTCGTCATAAAGAGTGCTCAGAGCGCTCAGCAACGGGCACAACGAATCGTGTGTGCGGGATAGTGAGCATTCACGCCTAGTGCTGGCAATGCACGAGCACTGCCAAAAGGCAAAGGAAGGCGCTTCGCATCTGGCTTGCGAGCAAAGCTTTCAGACTGCCAGAGGACCGCAGCTGTGGTAAGCCCACTTGCTCATTTGACGTTAGGTGTCGCCTGCAAGAACTTCACCCGCATCTGGTTTATGCTGCTCCCTGTTGTTAGGCGACAACAAGGGCACAAGTAGCAAATGCTTTTTCCTGGCCCATTTTGCTAGGCCACGCTCCTCTGTTGCTCTTTAGTGCTTGCCAAAGTCCTATGTGCGTGCTGCTGCTTCCATCTGACAAGGAGCACAACGTTCTGACAGCAGCTTTCAACTTGCCGAAGAAAGAGCTTGGCCATTTAGATGTGCTGCAAATATGTGTGTGTGTAAGGTGCAGGTGCAAGCTCATGACAAAGGTGTTCTCCCGGTTCAGTTTCTATTTGCCAGACGCATTGGAAATGTTTTCCTCTGGTATTCGCAGCAAGAGTCGCAGGTTACTTAACCCAAGAGCTCTGAGAATGGAACGGCAAGAGGTGTTCCGCTTTCGTCATAAACAGTGCTCCAGAGCGCTTGGCAACGGGCACAACGAAACGTGTGTGCGAGATAGTGGCCATTCACACCTAGTGCTGGCAATGCACGAGCAATGCCAAAAGGCAAAGGAAGGCGGTTAGCATGCGGCTTGTGCGCAAAGTTTTCAGACTGCCAGAGGACCGCAGCTGTGGTAACCAGGCTTGCTCATTTGACGTTAGATGTCACCTGCAAGAACTTCACCCACATCTGGTTTATGCTGCTACCTGTTGTTAGGCGACAACAAGTGCACATGTAGCAAATGCTTTTTCTGGCCCATTTTGCTAGACCACGCTCTTCTGTGGCACTTTAGTGCTTGCCAAACTGCTATGTGCGTGCTGCTGCTTCCATCTGACAAGTAGCACAGCCTTCTGACAGCCGCTTTCAACTTCCTTAAGTAATAGTTTGGCCATTTAAATGTGCTGCAAATCTGTGTGTGTGAAAGGTGCAGGTGCAAACTCCTGACAAAGGTGTTCTCCAGGTTCAGTTTCTCCCTGCCAGACTCATTGGACATGTTTTCCTCTGGCATTCACGCCAAGACTGGCAGATTGCTTAACTCAGGAGCTCTGAGAATGGAGCGGCAAGAGGTGTTCCGCTTTCGTCATAAACAGTGCTCCAGAGCGCTTGGCACCGGGCACAACGAATCGTGTGTGCGGGATAGTGAGCATTCACGCCTAGTGCTGGCAATGCAGGAGCACTGCCAAAAGGCATAGGAAGGCGCTTAGCATCTGGCTTGTGCCCAAAGCTTTCAGACTGCCAAAGGATTGTAGCTGTGGTAAGCTCGCTTGCTCATTTGACGTTAGCTGTCGCCTGCAAGAACTTCACCCGCATCTGGTTAATGCTGCTACGTGTTGTTAGGCGACAACAAGGGCACATGTAGCAAATGCTTTTTCCTGGCCCATTTTGTTAGGCCACGCTCTTCTGTGGCTCTTTAGTGCTTTCCAAACTACTATGTGCCTGCTGCTGCTTCCATCTGACAAGGAGCACAGCCTTCTGACAGCAGCTTTCAACTTGCCTAAGAAAGAGTTTGGCCATTTAAATGTCCTGCAAATCTGTGTGTGTGTAATGTGCACATGCAAGCTCCTGACAAAGGTGTTCTCCAGGTTCAGTTTCTCCCTGCCAGACTCATTGGGAATGTTTTCCTCTGGCATTCACGCCAAGAGTCGCAGGTTGCTTAACTCAGGAGCTCTGAGAATGGAGCGGCAAGAGGTGTTCCGCTTTCGTAATAAACAGTGCTCAGAGCGCTCAGCAACGGGCACAACCAAACGTGTGTGCGAGATAGTGGCCATTCACGGCTCTTGCTGGCAATGCCCCAGCACAGCCAAAAAGCAATGGAAGGCGCTTAGCATCCGGCTTGTGCGCAAAGCTTTCAGACTGCCAGAGGACCGTAGCTGTGGTAAGCCGGCTTGCTTATTTGACGTTAGGTGTCACTTGCAAGAACTTCACACTTATGTTGTTTATGCTGCTACTTGTTGTTAGGCGACAACAAGTGCACATGTAGCAAATGCTTTTTCCTGGCCCATTTTGCTAGACCACGCTCTTCTGTGGCTGTTTAGTGCTTGCCCAACTGCCATGTGCGTGCTGGTGCTTCCATCAGACAAGTAGCACAGCTTTCTGACAGCAGTTTTCAACTTGCCTAAGAAAGAGCTTGGCCATTTAAATGTGCTGCAAATCTGTGTGTGTGTAAGGTGCAGGTGCAAACTCCTGACAAAGGTGTTCTCCAGGTTCAGTTTCTCCCTGCCAGACTCATTGGACATGTTTTCCTCTGGCATTCACGCCAAGACTGGCAGATTGCTTAACTCAGGAGCTCTGAGAATGGAGCGGCAAGAGGTGTTCCGCTTTCGTCATAAACAGTGCTCAGAGCGCTCAGCAACGGGCACAACCAAACGTGTGTGCGGGATAGTGGCCATTCACGCCTAGTGCTGGCAATGCCCCAGCACAGCCAAAAAAGCAAAGGAAGGCGCCTAGCATCCGGCTTGTGCGCAAAGCTTTCAGACTGCCAGAGGGCCATAGCTGTGGTAAGCCGGCTTGCTCATTTGACGTTAGATGTCACCTGCAAGAACTTCACCTGCATCTGGTCTATACTGCTACCTTTTGTTAGGCGACAACAAGGGCACATGTAGCAAATGATTTTTCCTGTTTCATTTTGTTAGGCCACGCTCTTCTGTGGCTCTTTAGTGCTTGCCAAACTCCTATGTGCGTGCTGCTGCTTCCGTCTGACAAGGAGCACAGCCTTCTGACAGCAGCTTTCAACTTGCCTAAGAAAGAGTTTGGCCATTTAAATGTGCTGCAAATCTGTGTGTGTGTAAGGTGCAAATGCCAGCTCCGGACAAAGGTGTTCTCCCGGTTCAGTTTCTCCCTGCCAGGCTCATTGGAAATGTTTTCCTCTGGTATTCACGCCAAGACTGGCAGATTGCTTAACTCAGGAGCTCTGAGAATGGAGCGGCAAGATGTGTTCCGCTTTCGTCATAAACAGTGCTCCAGAGCGCTTGGCACCGGGCACAACGAATCGTGTGTGCGGGATAGTGAGCATTCACGCCTAGTGCTGGCAATGCAGGAGCAGTGCCAAGAGGCAAAGGAAGGCGCTTAGCATCCGGTTTGTGCTCAAAGCTTTCAGACGGCCAGAGGACCGCAGCTGTGGTAGCTGGCATGCTCATTTGACGTTAGGTGTCACCTGCAAGAACTTCACACTCATGTGGTTTATGCTGCTACCTGTTGTTAGGAGACAACAAGTGCACATGTAGCAAATGCTTTTTCTGGCCCATTTTGCTAGACCACGCTCTTCTGTGGCTCTTTAGTGCTTGCCAAACTGCTATGTGCGTGCTGCTGCTTCCATCTGACAAGGAGCACAGCCTTCTGACAGCATCTTTCAACTTGCTTAAGCAACAGTTTGGCCATTTAAATGTGCTGCAAATCTGTGTGTGTGAAAGGTGCAGGTGCAAACTCCTGACAAAGGTGTTCTCCCGGTTCAGTTTCTCCCTGCCAGACTCATTGGACATGTTTTCCTCTAGCATTCACGCCAAGACTCGCAGATTGCTTAACTCAGGAGCTCTGAGAATGGAGCGGCAAGATGTGTTCCGCTTTCGTCATAAACAGTGGTCCAGAGCGCTTGGCACCGGGCACAACGAATCGTGTGTGCGGGATAGTGAGCATTCACGCCTAGTGCTGGCAATGCACGAGCACTGCCAAAAGGCATAGGAAGGCGCTTAGCATCTGGCTTGTGCCCAAAGCTTTCAGACTGCCAAAGGATTGTAGCTGTGGTAAGCTCGCTTGCTCATTTGACGTTAGCTGTCGCCTGCAAGAACTTCTCCCGCATCTGGTTAATGCTGCTACGTGTTGTTAGGCGACAAAGAGGACACATGTAGCAAATGCTTTTTCCTGGCCCATTTTGTTAGGCCACGCTCTTCTGTGGCTCTTTAGTGCTTGCCAAACTACTATGTGCCTGCTGCTGCTTCCATCTGACAAGGAGCACAGCCTTCTGACAGCAGCTTTCAACTTGCCTAAGAAAGAGTTTGGCCATTTAAATGTGCTGCAAATCTGTGTGTGTGTAAGGTGCAGGTGCCAGCTCCTGACAAAGGTGTTCTCCAGGTTCAGTTTCTCCCTGCCAGATGCATTGGACATGTTTTCCTCTGGCATTCACGCCAAGAGTCGCAGGTTGCTTAACTCAGGAGCTCTGAGAATGGAGCGGCAAGAAATGTTCCGCTTTCGTCATAAACAGTGCTCAGAGCGCTCAGCAACGGGCACAACCAAAGGTGTGTGCGAGATAGTGGCCATTCACGGCTCTTGCTGGCAATGCCCCAGCACAGCCAAAAAGCAATGGAAGGCGCTTAGCATCCGGCTTGTGCTGAAAGTTTTCAGACGGCCAGAGGACCGCAGCTGTGGTAGCTGGCATGCTCATTTGACGTTAGGTGTCACCTGCAAGAACTTCACACTCATGTTGTTTATGCTGCTACCTGTTGTTAGGCGACAACAAGTGCACATGTAGCAAATGCTTTTTCTGGCCCATTTTGCTAGACCACGCTCTTCTGTGGCACTTTAGTGCTTGCCAAACTGCTATGTGCGTGCTGCTGCTTCCATCTGACAAGTAGCACAGCCTTCTGACAGCCGCTTTCAACTTCCTTAAGTAATAGTTTGGCCATTTAAATGTGCTGCAAATCTGTGTGTGTGAAAGGTGCAGGTGCAAACTCCTGACAAAGGTGTTCTCCAGGTTCAGTTTCTCCCTGCCAGACTCATTGGAAATGTTTTCCTCTGGCATTCACGCCAAGAGTCGCAGATTGCTTAACTCAGGAGCTCTGAGAATGGAGCGGCAAGATGTGTTCCGCTTTCGTCATAAACAGTGGTCCAGAGCGCTTGGCACCGGGCACAACGAATCGTGTGTGCGGGATAGTGAGCATTCACGCCTAGTGCTGGCAATGCACGAGCACTGCCAAAAGGCATAGGGAGGCGCTTAGCATCTGGCTTGTGCCCAAAGCTTTCAGACTGCCAAAGGATTGTAGCTGTGGTAAGCTCGCTTGCTCATTTGACGTTAGCTGTCGCCTGCAAGAACTTCATCCGCATCTGCTTTATGCTGCTCCCTGTTGTTAGGCGACAAGAAGTGCACATGTACCAAATGCTTTTTCCTGGCCCATTTTGTTAGGCCACGCTCTTCTGTGGCTCTTTAGTGCTTGCCAAACTGCTATGTGCGTTCTGCTGCTTCCATCTGACAAGGAGCACAGCCTTCTGACAGCCGCTTTCAACTTGCCTAAGAAAGAGTTTGGCCATTTAAATGTGCTGCAAATCTGTGTGTGTGTAAGGTGCAGCTGCGAGCTCCTGACAAAGGTGTTCTCCAGGTTCAGTTTCTATTTGCCAGACGCATTGGAAATGTTTTTTCCTGGCATTCATGCAAAGAGTCGCAGGTTGCTTAACTGAAGAGCTCTGAGAATGGAACAGCAAGAGGTGTTCCGCTTTCGTCATAAAGAGTGCTCAGAGCGCTCAGCAACGGGCACAACCAAACGTGTGTGCGAGATAGTGGCCATTCACGCCTTTTGCTGGCAATGCCCCAGCACAGCCAAAAAGCAAAGGAAGGCGCCTAGCATCCGGCTTGTGCGCAAAGCTTTCAGACTGCCACAGGGCCATAGCTGTGGTAAGCCGGCGTGCTCATTTGACGTTAGGTGTCACTTGCAAGAACTTCACACTCATGTTGTTTAGGCTGCTACCTGTTGTTAGGCCACAACAAGTGCACATGTAGCAAATGCTTTTTCCTGGCCCATTTTGCTAGACCACGCTCTTTTGTGGCTCTTTAGTGCTTGCCAAACTGCTGTGTGCGTGCTGCTGCTTCCATCTGACAAGGAGCACAGCCTTCTGACAGCAGCTTTCAACTTCCTTAAGTAAGAGTTTGGCCATTTAAATGTGCTGCAAATCTGTGTGTGTGAAAGGTGTAGGTGCAAGCTCCTGACAAAGGTGTTCTCCAGGTTCAGTTTCTCCCTGCCAGACTCATTGGACATGTTTTCCTCTGGCATTCACGCCAAGACTGGCAGATTGCTTAACTCAGGAGCTCTGAGAATGGAGCGGCAAGATGTGTTCCGCTTTCCTCATAAACAGTGCTCCAGAGCGCTTGGCACCGGGCACAACGAATCGTGTGTGCGGGATAGTGAGCATTCACGCCTAGTGCTGGCAATGCACGAGCACTGCCAAAAGGCATAGGAAGGCGCTTAGCATCTGGCTTGTGCCCAAAGCTTTCAGACTGCCAAAGGATTGTAGCTGTGGTAAGCTCGCTTGCTCATTTGACGTTAGCTGTCGCCTGCAAGAACTTCACCCGCATCTGGTTTATGCTGCTACGTGTTGTTAGGCGACAACAAGGGCACATGTAGCAAATGATTTTTCCTGTTTCATTTTGCTAGGCCACGCTCTTCTGTGGCTCTTTAGTTCTTGCCAAACTCCTCTGTGCGTGCTGCTGCTTCCATCTGACAAGTAGCACAGCCTTCTGACAGCCGCTTTCAACTTGCCTAAGGAAGAGCTTGGCCATTTAAATGTGCTGCAAATCTGTGTGCGTGTAAGGTGCAAATGCCAGCTCCGGACAAAGGTGTTCTCCAGGTTCAGTTTCTCCCTGCCAGATGCATTGGACATGTTTTCCACTGGCATCCGCACCAAGAGTCGCAGGTTGCTTAACTCAGGAGCTCTGAGAATGGAACGGCAAGAGGTGTTCCGCTTTCGTCATAAACAGTGCTCAGAGCGCTCGGCAACGGGCACAACCAAACGTGTGTGCGAGATAGTTGCCATTCACGCCTAGTGCTGGCAATGCCCCAGCACAGCCAAAAAGCAAAGGAAGGCGCTTAACATCCGGCTTGTGCGCAAAGCTTTCAGACTGCCAGAGGACCGCAGCTGTGGTAAGCCGGCTTGCTCATTTGACGTTAGCTGTCGCCTGCAAGAACTTCAACCTCATCTGGTTTATGCTGCTACGTGTTGTTAGGCGACAACAAGGGCACATGTAGCAAATGCTTTTTCCTGGCTCATTTTGCTAGGCCACGCTCTTCTGTGGCTCTTTAGTGCTTGCCCAACTGCCATGTGCGTGCTGGTGCTTCCATCAGACAAGTAGCACAGCTTTCTGACAGCCGCTTTCAACTTGCCTAAGAAAGAGTTTGGCCATTTAAATGTGCTGCAAATCTGTGTGTGTGTAAGGTGCAGCTGCGAGCTCCTGACAAAGGTGTTCTCCAGGTTCAGTTTCTATTTGCCAGACGCATTGGAAATGTTTTTTCCTGGCATTCATGCAAAGAGTCGCAGGTTGCTTAACTGAAGAGCTCTGAGAATGGAACAGCAAGAGGTGTTCCGCTTTCGTCATAAAGAGTGCTCAGAGCGCTCAGCAACGGGCACAACCAAACGTGTGTGCGAGATAGTGGCCATTCACGCCTTTTGCTGGCAATGCCCCAGCACAGCCAAAAAGCAAAGGAAGGCGCCTAGCATCCGGCTTGTGCGCAAAGCTTTCAGACTGCCACAGGGCCATAGCTGTGGTAAGCCGGCGTGCTCATTTGACGTTAGGTGTCACTTGCAAGAACTTCACACTCATGTTGTTTAGGCTGCTACCTGTTGTTAGGCCACAACAAGTGCACATGTAGCAAATGCTTTTTCCTGGCCCATTTTGCTAGACCACGCTCTTTTGTGGCTCTTTAGTGCTTGCCAAACTGCTGTGTGCGTGCTGCTGCTTCCATCTGACAAGGAGCACAGCCTTCTGACAGCAGCTTTCAACTTGCCTAAGAAAGAGCTTGGCCATTTAAATGTGCTGCAAATCTGTGTGTGTGTAAGGTGCAGTTGCAAGCTCCTGACAAAGGTGTTCTCCCGGTTCAGTTTCTCCCTGCCAGACTCATTGGACATATTTTCCTCTGGCATTCACGCCAAGACTGGCTGATTACTTAACTGAGGAGCTCTGAGAATGGAGCGGCAAGATGTGTTCCGCTTTCGTCATAAACAGTGCTCCAGAGAGCTTGGCACCGGGCACAACGAATCGTGTGTGCGGGATAGTGAGCATTCACGCCTAGTGCTGGCAATGCACGAGCACTGCCAAAAGGCATAGGAAGGCGCTTAGCATCTGGCTTGTTCCCAAAGCTTTCAGACTGCCAAAGGATTGTAGCTGTGGTAAGCTCGCTTGCTCATTTGACGTTAGCTGTCGCCTGCAAGAACTTCTCCCGCATCTGGTTAATGCTGCTACGTGTTGTTAGGCGACAAAAAGGGCACATGTAGCAAATGCTTTTTCCTGGCCCATTTTGCTAGACCACGCTCTTCTGTGGCTCTTTAGTGCTTGCCAAACTTATATGTGCGTGCTGCTGCTTCCATCTGACAAGGAGCACAGCCTTCTGACACCAGCTTTCAACTTGCTAAAGTAAGAGTTTGGCCATTTAGATGTGTTGCAAATCTGTGTGTGTGTAAGGTGCAGGTGCAAGCTCCTGACAAAGGTGTTCTCCCGGTTCAGTTTCTCCCTGCCAGACTCATTGGAAATGTTTTCCTCTGGCATTCACGCCAAGACTCGCAGATTGCTTAACTCCGAGCTCTGAGAATGGAGCGGCAAGATGTGTTCCGCTTTCCTCATAAACAGTGCTCCAGAGCGCTTGGCACCGGGCACAACGAATCGTGTGTGCCGGATAGTGAGCATTCACGCCTAGTGCTGGCAATGCACGAGCACTGCCAAAAGGCAAAGGAAGGCGCTTAGCATGCGGCTTGTGCGCAAAGCTTTCAGACTGCCAGACGACCGTAGCTGTGGTAAGCCCGCTTGCTCATTTACACGTTAGCTGTCACCTGCAAGAACTTCACCCTCATCTGGTTTATGCTGCTACCTGTTGTTAAAAGACATCAAGGGCACATGTAGCAAATGCTTTTTCCTGGCCCATTTTGCTAGGCCACGCTCTTCTGTGGCTGTTTAGTGCTTGCCCAACTGCCATGTGCGTGCTGCTGCTTCCATCTGACAAGGAGCACAGCCTTCTGACTGCCGCTTTCAACATTGTTAAGAAAGAGCTTGGCCATTTATATGTGCTGCAAATCTGTGTGTGTGTAAGGTGCAGGTGCAAGCTCCGGACAAAGGTGTTCTCCAGGTTCAGTTTCTCCCTGCCAGACTCATTGGAAATGTTTTCCTCTGGCATTCACGCCAAGACTGGCAGATTGCTTAACTCCGAGCTCTGAGAATGGAGCGGCAAGATGTGTTCCGCTTTCGTCATAAACAGTGGTCCAGAGCGCTTGGCACCGGGCACAACGAATCGTGTGTGCGGGATAGTGAGCATTCACGCCTAGTGCTGGCAATGCACGAGCACTGCCAAAAGGCAAAGGAAGGCGCTTAGCATGCGGCTTGTGCGCAAATCTTTCAGACTGCCAGACGACCGTAGCTGTGGTAAGCCCGCTTGCTCATTTACACGTTAGCTGTCACCTGCAAGAACTTCACCCTCATCTGGTTTATGCTGCTACCTGTTGTTAAACGACATCAATGGCACATGTAGCAAATGCTTTTTCCTGTTTCATTTTGCTAGGCCACGCTCTTCTGTGGCTGTTTAGTGCTTGCCCAACTACCATGTGCGTGCTGCTGCTTCCATCTGACAAGGAGCACAGCCTTCTGACTGCCGCTTTCAACTTGCCGAAGAAAGAGCTTGGCCATTTAGATGTGCTGCAAATATGTGTGTGTGTAAGGTGCAGGTGCAAGCTCATGACAAAGGTGTTCTCCCGGTTCAGTTTCTATTTGCCAGACGCATTGGAAATGTTTTCCTCTGGTATTCGCAGCAAGAGTCGCAGGTTACTTAACCCAAGAGCTCTGAGAATGGAACGGCAAGAGGTGTTCCGCTTTCGTCATAAACAGTGCTCCAGAGCGCTTGGTAACGGGCACAACGAAACGTGTGTGCGAGATAGTGGCCATTCACGCCTAGTGCTGGCAATGCACGAGCACTGCCAAAAGGCAAAGGAAGGCGCTTAGCATGCGGCTTGTGCGCAAAGCTTTCAGACTGCCAGACGACCGTAGCTGTGGTAAGCCCGCTTGCTCATTTACACGTTAACTGTCACCTGCAAGAACTTCTCCCGCATCTGGTTAATGCTGCTACGTGTTGTTAGGCGACAAAGAGGACACATGTAGCAAATGCTTTTTCCTGGCCCATTTTGTTAGGCCACGCTCTTCTGTGGCTGTTTAGTGCTTTCCAAACTACTATGTGCCTGCTGCTGCTTCCATCTGACAAGGAGCACCGCCTTCTGACAGCAGATTTCAACTTTCCTAAGAAAGAGTTTGGCCATTTAAATGTGCTGCAAATCTGTGTGTGTGTAAGGTGCAGGTGCCAGCTCCTGACAAAGGTGTTCTCCAGGTTCAGTTTCTCCCTGTCAGACTCATTGGATATGTTTTCCTCTGGCATTCATGCCAAGAGTCGCAGGTTGCTTAACTCAGGAGCTCTGAGAATGGAGCGGCAAGAGGTGTTCCGCTTTCGTCATAAACAGTGCTCAGAGCGCTCAGCAACGGGCACAACCAAAGGTGTGTGCGAGATAATGGCCATTCACGGCTCTTGCTGGCAATGCCCCAGCACAGCCAAAAAGCAAAGGAAGGCGCTTAGCATCCGGCTTGTGCGCAAAGCTTTCAGACTGCCAGAGGACCGTAGCTGTGGTAAGCCGGCTTGCTTATTTGACGTTAGGTGTCACTTGCAAGAACTTCACACTTATGTTGTTTATGCTGCTACTTGTTGTTAGGCGACAACAAGTGCACATGTAGCAAATGCTTTTTCTGGCCCATTTTGCTAGACCACGCTCTTCTGTGGCACTTTAGTGCTTGCCAAACTGCTATGTGCGTGCTGCTGCTTCCATCTGACAAGTAGCACAGCCTTCTGACAGCAGCTTTCAACTTCCTTAAGTAATAGTTTGGCCATTTAAATGTGCTGCAAATCTGTGTGTGTGAAAGGTGCAGGTGCAAACTCCTGACAAAGGTGTTCTCCAGGTTCAGTTTCTCCCTGCCAGACTCATTGGAAATGTTTTCCTCTGGCATTCACGCCAAGACTGGCAGATTGCTTAACTCAGGAGCTCTGAGAATGGAGCGGCAAGATGTGTTCCGCTTTCGTCATAAACAGTGCTCCAGAGCGCTTGGCACCGGGCACAACGAATCGTGTGTGCGGGATAGTGAGCATTCACGCCTAGTGCTGGCAATGCACGAGCACTGCCAAAAGGCATAGGAAGGCGCTTAGCATCTGGCTTGTGCCCAAAGCTTTCAGACTGCCAAAGGATTGTAGCTGTGGTAAGCTCGCTTGCTCATTTGACGTTAGCTGTCGCCTGCAAGAACTTCACCCGCATCTGGTTTATGCTGCTACGTGTTGTTAGGCGACAACAAGTGCACATGTACCAAATGCTTTTTCCTGGCCCATTTTGTTAGGACACGCTCTTCTGTGGCTCTTTAGTGCTTGCCAAACTGCTATGTGCATGCTGCTGCTTCCATCTGACAAGGAGCACAGCTTTTTGACAGCAATATCAACTTGCCTAAGAAAGAGTTTGGCCATTTAAATGTGCTGCAAATCTGTGTGTGTGTAAGGTGCAGGTGCCAGCTTCTTACAAAGGTGTTCTCCAGGTTCAGTTTCTATTTGCCAGACGCATTGGAAATGTTTTTTCCCGGCATTCATGCAAAGAGTCGCAGGTTGCTTAACTCAGGAGCTCTGAGAATGGAGCGGCAAGAGGTGTTCCGCTTTCGTCATAAAGAGTGCTCAGAGCGCTCAGCAACGGGCACAACCAAACGTGTGTGCGAGATAGTGAGCATTCACGCCTTTTGCTGGCAATGCCCCAGCACAGCCAAAAAACAAAGGAAGGCGCCTAGCATCCGGCTTGTGCGCAAAGCTTTCAGACTGCCAGAGGACTGTAGCTGTGGTAAGCCGGCTTGCTCATTTGACGTTAGGTGTCACTTGCAAGAACTTCACACTCATGTTGTTTATGCTGCTACCTGTTGTTAGGCGACAAAAAGGGCACATGTACCAAATGCTTTTTCCTGGCCCATTTTGCTAGACCACGCTCTTCTGTGGCTCTTTAGTGCTTGCCAAACTGCTGTGTGCGTGCTGCTGCTTCCATCTGACAAGTAGCACAGCCTTCTGACAGCCGCTTTCAACTTCCTTAAGTAATAGTTTGGCCATTTAAATGTGCTGCAAATCTGTGTGTGTGAAAGGTGTAGGTGCAAGCTCCTGACAAAGGTGTTCTCCCGGTTCAGTTTCTCCCTGCCAGACTCATTGGACATGTTTTCCTCTGGTATTCACGCCAAGACTGGCAGATTGCTTAACTCAGGAGCTCTGAGAATGGAGCGGCAAGATGTGTTCCGCTTTCGTCATAAACAGTGCTCCAGAGCGCTTGGCAACGGGCACAACGAATCGTGTGTGCGGGATAGTGAGCATTCACGCCTAGTGCTGGCAATACCCGAGCACTGCCAAAAGGCATAGGAAGGCGCTTAGCATCTGGCTTGTGCCCAAAGCTTTCAGACTGCCAAAGGATTGTAGCTGTGGTAAGCTCGCTTGCTCATTTGACGTTAGCTGTCGCCTGCAAGAACTTCACCCGCATCTGGTTAATGCTGCTACGTGTTGTTAGGCGACAACAAGGGCACATGTAGCAAATGATTTTTCCTGTTTCATTTTGCTAGGCCACGCTCTTCTGTGGCTCTTTAGTGCTTGCCAAACTCCTCTGTGCGTGCTGCTGCTTCCATCTGACAAGTAGCACAGCCTTCTGACAGCCGCTTTCAACTTGCCTAAGGAAGAGCTTGGCCATTTAAATGTGCTGCAAATCTGTGTGTGTGTAAGGTGCAGGTGCCAGCTCCGGACAAAGGTGTTCTCCAGGTTCAGTTTCTCCCTGCCAGATGCATTGGACATGTTTTCCTCTGGCATCCGCACCAAGAGTCGCAGGTTGCTTAACTCAGGAGCTCTGAGAATGGAACGGCAAGAGGTGTTCCGCTTTCGTCATAAACAGTGCTCAGAGCGCTCGGCAACGGGCACAACCAAACGTGTGTGCGAGATAGTTGCCATTCACGCCTAGTGCTGGCAATGCCCCAGCACAGCCAAAAAGCAATGGAAGGCGCTTAACATCCGGCTTGTGCGCAAAGCTTTCAGACTGCCAGAGGGCCGTAGCTGTGGTAAGCCGGCTTGCTCATTTGACGTTAGCTGTCGCCTGCAAGAACTTCAACCTCATCTGGTTTATGCTGCTACGTGTTGTTAGGCGACAACAAGGGCACATGTAGCAAATGCTTTTTCCTGGCTCATTTTGCTAGGCCACGCTCTTCTGTGGCTGTTTAGTGCTTGCCCAACTGCCATGTGCGTGCTGGTGCTTCCATCAGACAAGTAGCACAGCTTTCTGACAGCAGCTTTCAACTTGCCTAAGAAAGAGCTTGGCCATTTAAATGTGCTGCAAATCTGTGTGTGTGTAAGGTGCAGGTGCAAGCTCCTGACAAAGGTGATCTCCCGGTTCAGTTTCTCCCTGCCAGACTCATTGGACATATTTTCCTCTGGCATTCACGCCAAGACTGGCAGATTGCTTAACTCAGGAGCTCTGAGAATGGAGCGGCAAGAGGTGTTCCGCTTTCGTCATAAACAGTGCTCCAGAGCGCTTGGCACCGGGCACAACGAACCGTGTGTGCGGGATAGTGAGCATTCACGCCTAGTGCTGGCAATGCAGGAGCAGTGCCAAGAGGCAAAGGAAGGCGCTTAGCATCCGGCTTGTGCTGAAAGCTTTCAGACGGCCAGAGGACCGCAGCTGTGGTAGCTGGCATGCTCATTTGACGTTAGGTGTCACCTGCAAGAACTTCACACTCATGTGGTTTATGCTGCTACCTGTTGTTAGGCGACAACAAGTGCACATGTAGCAAATGCTTTTTCTGGCCCATTTTGCTAGACCACGCTCTTCTGTGGCACTTTAGTGCTTGCCAAACTGCTATGTGCGTGCTGCTGCTTCCATCTGACAAGTAGCACAGCCTTCTGACAGCCGCTTTCAACTTCCTTAAGTAATAGTTTGGCCATTTAAATGTGCTGCAAATCTGTGTGTGTGAAAGGTGCAGGTGCAAACTCCTGACAAAGGTGTTCTCCAGGTTCAGTTTCTCCCTGCCAGACTCATTGGAAATGTTTTCCTCTGGCATTCACGCCAAGACTGGCAGATTGCTTAACTCAGGAGCTCTGAGAATGGAGCGGCAAGATGTGTTCCGCTTTCGTCATAAACAGTGCTCCAGAGCGCTTGGCACCGGGCACAACGAATCGTGTGTGCGGGATAGTGAGCATTCACGCCTAGTGCTGGCAATGCACGAGCACTGCCAAAAGGCATAGGAAGGCGCTTAGCATCTGGCTTGTGCCCAAAGCTTTCAGACTGCCAAAGGATTGTAGCTGTGGTAAGCTCGCTTGCTCATTTGACGTTAGCTGTCGCCTGCAAGAACTTCACCCGCATCTGGTTTATGCTGCTACGTGTTGTTAGGCGACAACAAGTGCACATGTACCAAATGCTTTTTCCTGGCCCATTTTGTTAGGACACGCTCTTCTGTGGCTCTTTAGTGCTTGCCAAACTGCTATGTGCATGCTGCTGCTTCCATCTGACAAGGAGCACAGCTTTTTGACAGCAATATCAACTTGCCTAAGAAAGAGTTTGGCCATTTAAATGTGCTGCAAATCTGTGTGTGTGTAAGGTGCAGGTGCCAGCTTCTTACAAAGGTGTTCTCCAGGTTCAGTTTCTATTTGCCAGACGCATTGGAAATGTTTTTTCCCGGCATTCATGCAAAGAGTCGCAGGTTGCTTAACTCAGGAGCTCTGAGAATGGAGCGGCAAGAGGTGTTCCGCTTTCGTCATAAAGAGTGCTCAGAGCGCTCAGCAACGGGCACAACCAAACGTGTGTGCGAGATAGTGAGCATTCACGCCTTTTGCTGGCAATGCCCCAGCACAGCCAAAAAGCAAAGGAAGGCGCCTAGCATCCGGCTTGTGCGCAAAGCTTTCAGACTGCCAGAGGACTGTAGCTGTGGTAAGCTCGCTTGCTCATTTGACGTTAGCTGTCGCCTGCAAGAACTTCACCCGCATCTGGTTTATGCTGCTACGTGTTGTTAGGCGACAACAAGTGCACATGTACCAAATGATTTTTCCTGTTTCATTTTGCTAGGCCACGCTCTTCTGTGGCTCTTTAGTGCTTGCCAAACTCCTCTGTGCGTGCTGCTGCTTCCATCTGACAAGTAGCACAGCCTTCTTACAGCCGCTTTCAACTTGCCTAAGGAAGAGCTTGGCCATTTAAATGTGCTGCAAATCTGTGTGTGTGTAAGGTGCAGGTGCCAGCTCCGGACAAAGGTGTTCTCCAGGTTCAGTTTCTCCCTGCCAGATGCATTGGACATGTTTTCCTCTGGCATCCGCACCAAGAGTCGCAGGTTGCTTAACTCAGGAGCTCTGAGAATGGAACGGCAAGAGGTGTTCCGCTTTCGTCATAAACAGTGCTCAGAGCGCTCGGCAACGGGCACAACCAAACGTGTGTGCGAGATAGTTGCCATTCACGCCTAGTGCTGGCAATGCCCCAGCACAGCCAAAAAGCAATGGAAGGCGCTTAACATCCGGCTTGTGCGCAAAGCTTTCAGACTGCCAGAGGGCCGTAGCTGTGGTAAGCCGGCTTGCTCATTTGACGTTAGCTGTCGCCTGCAAGAACTTCAACCTCATCTGGTTTATGCTGCTACGTGTTGTTAGGCGACAACAAGGGCACATGTAGCAAATGCTTTTTCCTGGCTCATTTTGCTAGGCCACGCTCTTCTGTGGCTGTTTAGTGCTTGCCCAACTGCCATGTGCGTGCTGGTGCTTCCATCAGACAAGTAGCACAGCTTTCTGACAGCAGCTTTCAACTTGCCTAAGAAAGAGCTTGGCCATTTAAATGTGCTGCAAATCTGTGTGTGTGTAAGGTGCAGTTGCAAGCTCCTGACAAAGGTGTTCTCCCGGTTCAGTTTCTCCCTGCCAGACTCATTGGACATATTTTCCTCTGGCATTCACGCCAAGACTGGCTGATTGCTTAACTCAGGAGCTCTGAGAATGGAGCGGCAAGATGTGTTCCGCTTTTGTCATAAACAGTGCTCCAGAGCGCTTGGCACCGGGCACAACGAACCGTGTGTGCGGGATAGTGAGCATTCACGCCTAGTGCTGGCAATGCACGAGCACTGCTAAAAGGCATAGGAAGGCGCTTAGCATCTGGCTTGTGCCCAAAGCTTTCAGACTGCCAAAGGATTGTAGCTGTGGTAAGCTCGCTTGCTCATTTGACGTTAGCTGTCGCCTGCAAGAACTTCTCCCGCATCTGGTTAATGCTGCTACGTGTTGTTAGGCGACAAAAAGGGCACATGTAGCAAATGCTTTTTCCTGGCCCATTTTGCTAGACCACGCTCTTCTGTGGCCCTTTAGTGCTTGCCAAACTGCTGTGTGCGTGCTGCTGCTTCCATCTGACAAGTAGCACAGCCTTCTGACAGCAGCTTTCAACTTGCCTAAGAAAGAGTTTGGCCATTTAAATGTGCTGCAAATCTGTGTGTGTGTAAGGTGCAAGTGCAAGCTCCTGACAAAGGTGTTCTCCAGGTTCAGTTTCTCCCTGCCAGACTCATTGGAAATGTTTTCCTCTGGCATCCGAACCAAGAGTCGCAGGTTGCCTAACTCCGAGCTCTGAGAATGGAGCGGCAAGATGTGTTCCGCTTTCCTCATAAACAGTGCTCCAGAGCGCTTGGCACCGGGCACAACGAATCGTGTGTGCCGGATAGTGAGCATTCACGCCTAGTGCTGGCAATGCACGAGCACTGCCAAAAGGCAAAGGAAGGCGCTTAGCATGCGGCTTGTGCGCAAAGCTTTCAGACTGCCAGACGACCGTAGCTGTGGTAAGCCCGCTTGCTCATTTACACGTTAGCTGTCATCTGCAAGAACTTCACCCTCATCTGGTTTATGCTGCTACCTGTTGTTAAAAGACATCAAGGGCACATGTAGCAAATGCTTTTTCCTGTTTCATTTTGCTAGGCCACGCTCTTCTGTGGCTGTTTAGTGCTTGCCTAACTGCCATGTGCGTGCTGCTGCTTCCATCTGACAAGGAGCACAGCCTTCTGACTTCCGCTTTCAACATTGTTAAGAAAGAGCTTGGCCATTTATATGTGCTGCAAATCTGTGTGTGTGTAAGGTGCAGGTGCAAGCTCCGGACAAAGGTGTTCTCCAGGTTCAGTTTCTCCCTGCCAGACTCATTGGAAATGTTTTCCTCTGGCATTCACGCCAAGACTCGCAGATTGCTTAACTCCGAGCTCTGAGAATGGAGCGGCAAGATGTGTTCCTCTTTCGTCATAAACAGTGGTCCAGAGCGCTTGGCACCGGGCACAACGAATCGTGTGTGCGGGATAGTGAGCATTCACGCCTAGTGCTGGCAATGCACGAGCACTGCCAAAAGGCAAAGGAAGGCGCTTAGCATGCGGCTTGTGCGCAAAGCTTTCAGACTGCCAGACGACCGTAGCTGTGGTAAGCCCGCTTGCTCATTTACACGTTAGCTGTCACCTGCAAGAACTTCACCCTCATCTGGTTTATGCTGCTACCTGTTGTTAAACGACATCAAGGGCACATGTAACAAATGCTTTTTCCTGTTTCATTTTGCTAGGCCACGCTCTTCTGTGGCTGTTTAGTGCTTGCCCAACTACCATGTGCGTGCTGCTGCTTCCATCTGACAAGTAGCACAGCCTTCTGACTGCCGCTTTCAACATTGTTAAGAAAGAGCTTGGCCATTTATATGTGCTGCAAATCTGTGTGTGTGTAAGGTGCAGGTGCAAGCTCCGGACAAAGGTGTTCTCCAGGTTCAGTTTCTCCCTGCCAGAAGCATTGGAAATGTTTTCCTTTGGCATTTACGCCAAGAGTCGCAGATTGCTTAACTTAGGAGCTCTGAGAATGGAGCGGTAACATGTGTTCCGCATTCGTCATAAACAGTGCTCCAGAGCGCTTGGCACCGGGCACAACGAATCGTGTGTGCGGAATAGTGGGCACTCACGCCTAGTGCTGGCAATGCACGAGCACTGCCAAAAGGCAAAGGAAGGCGCTTAGCATCTGGCTTGCGCGCCAAGCTTTCAGAATGCCAGAGGACCGTAGCTGTGGTAAGCCGGCTTGCTCATTTGACGTAAGGTGTCACCTGCAAGAAATTCACCCGCATCTGGTTTATGCTGCTACCTGTTGTTAGGCGACAACAAGTGCATACGTAGCAAATGCTTTCTCCTGGCCCATTTTGTTAAGCCACGCTCTTCTGTTGCTCTTTAGTGCTTTCCAAACTGCTATGTGCGTGCTGCTGCTTCCATCTGACAAGGAGCACAACGTTCTGACAGCAGCTTTCAACTTGCCTAAGAAAGAGCTTGGTCATTTATATATGCTGCAAATCTGTGTGTGTGTAATGTGCAGGTGCAAGCTCCTGACAAAGGTGTTCTCCCGGTTCAGTTTCTATTTGCCAGACGCATTGGAAATGTTTTTTCCTGGCATTCGCATCAAGAGACGCAGATTGCTTAACTCAGGAGCTCTGAGAATGGAGCGGCAAGATGTGTTCCTCTTTCGTCATAAAGAGTGCTCAGAGCGCTCAGCAACGGGCACAACGAATCGTGTGTGCGGGATAGTGAGCATTCACGCCTAGTGCTGGCAATGCACGAGCACTGCCAAAAGGCAAAGGAAGGCGCTTCGCATCTGGCTTGCGAGCAAAGCTTTCAGACTGCCAGAGGACCGCAGCTGTGGTAAGCCCACTTGCTCATTTGACGTTAGGTGTCACCTGCAAGAACTTCACCCGCATCTGGTTTATGCTGCTACCTGTTGTTAGGCGACAACAAGGGCACATGTAGCAAATGCTTCTTCCTGGCCCATTTTGCTAGGCCACGCTCTTTTGTGGCTTTTTAGTGCTTGCCAAACTGCTATGTGCATGCTGCTGCTTCCATCTGACAAGGAGCACAACCATCTGACAGCAGCTTTCAACTTGCCTAAGAAAGAGCTTGGCCATTTATATGTGCTGCAAATCTGTGAGTGTGTAAGGTGCAGGTGCAAGCTCCGGACAAAGGTGTTCTCCAGGTTCAGTTTCTCCCTGCCAGAAGCATTGGAAATGTTTTCCTTTGGCATTCACGCCAAGAGTCGCAGATTGCTTAACTTAGGAGCTCTGAGAATGGAGCGGTAACATGTGTTCCGCATTCGTCATAAACAGCGCTCCAGAGCGCTTGGCACCGGGCACAACGAATCGTGTGTGCGGAATAGTGGGCACTCACGCCTAGTGCTGGCAATGCACGAGGACTGCCAAAAGGCAAAGGAAGGCGCTTAGCATCTGGCTTGCGCGCCAAGCTTTCAGAATGCCAGAGGACCGTAGCTGTGGTAAGCCGGCTTGCTCATTTGACGTAAGGTGTCACCTGCAAGAAATTCACCCGCATCTGGTTTATGCTGCTACCTGTTGTTAGGCGACAACAAGTGCATACGTAGCAAATGCTTTCTCCTGGCCCATTTTGTTAAGCCACGCTCTTCTGTTGCTCTTTAGTGCTTGCCAAACTGCTATGTGCGTGCTGCTGCTTCCATCTGACAAGGAGCACAACGTTCTGACAGCAGCTTTCAACTTGCCTAAGAAAGAGCTTGGTCATTTATATATGCTGCAAATCTGTGTGTGTGTAATGTGCAGGTGCAAGCTCCTGACAAAGGTGTTCTCCCGGTTCAGTTTCTATTTGCCAGACGCATTGGAAATGTTTTTTCCTGGCATTCGCATCAAGAGTCGCAGATTGCTTAACTGAGGAGCTCTGAGAATGGAGCGGCAAGATGTGTTCCTCTTTCGTCATAAAGAGTGCTCAGAGCGCTCAGCAACGGGCACAACGAATCGTGTGTGCGGGATAGTGAGCATTCACGCCTAGTGCTGGCAATGCACGAGCACTGCCAAAAGGCAAAGGAAGGCGCTTCGCATCTGGCTTGCGAGCAAAGCTTTCAGACTGCCAGAGGACCGCAGCTGTGGTAAGCCCACTTGCTCATTTGACGTTAGGTGTCACCTGCAAGAACTTCACCCGCATCTGGTTTATGCTGCTACCTGTTGTTAGGCGACAACAAGGGCACATGTAGCAAATGCTTCTTCCTGGCCCATTTTGCTAGGCCACGCTCTTTTGTGGCTTTTTAGTGCTTGCCAAACTGCTATGTGCATGCTGCTGCTTCCATCTGACAAGGAGCACAACCATCTGACAGCAGCTTTCAACTTGCCTAAGAAAGAGCTTGGCCATTTATATGTGCTGCAAATCTGTGAGTGTGTAAGGTGCAGGTGCAAGCTCCGGACAAAGGTGTTCTCCAGGTTCAGTTTCTCCCTGCCAGAAGCATTGGAAATGTTTTCCTTTGGCATTCACGCCAAGAGTCGCAGATTGCTTAACTTAGGAGCTCTGAGAATGGAGCGGTAACATGTGTTCCGCATTCGTCATAAACAGCGCTCCAGAGCGCTTGGCACCGGGCACAACGAATCGTGTGTGCGGAATAGTGGGCACTCACGCCTAGTGCTGGCAATGCACGAGGACTGCCAAAAGGCAAAGGAAGGCGCTTAGCATCTGGCTTGCGCGCCAAGCTTTCAGAATGCCAGAGGACCGTAGCTGTGGTAAGCCGGCTTGCTCATTTGACGTAAGGTGTCACCTGCAAGAAATTCACCCGCATCTGGTTTATGCTGCTACCTGTTGTTAGGCGACAACAAGTGCATACGTAGCAAATGCTTTCTCCTGGCCCATTTTGTTAAGCCACGCTCTTCTGTTGCTCTTTAGTGCTTGCCAAACTGCTATGTGCGTGCTGCTGCTTCCATCTGACAAGGAGCACAACGTTCTGACAGCAGCTTTCAACTTGCCTAAGAAAGAGCTTGGTCATTTATATATGCTGCAAATCTGTGTGTGTGTAATGTGCAGGTGCAAGCTCCTGACAAAGGTGTTCTCCCGGTTCAGTTTCTATTTGCCAGACGCATTGGAAATGTTTTTTCCTGGCATTCGCATCAAGAGTCGCAGATTGCTTAACTGAGGAGCTCTGAGAATGGAGCGGCAAGATGTGTTCCTCTTTCGTCATAAAGAGTGCTCAGAGCGCTCAGCAACGGGCACAACGAATCGTGTGTGCGGGATAGTGAGCATTCACGCCTAGTGCTGGCAATGCACGAGCACTGCCAAAAGGCAAAGGAAGGCGCTTCGCATCTGGCTTGCGAGCAAAGCTTTCAGACTGCCAGAGGACCGCAGCTGTGGTAAGCCCACTTGCTCATTTGACGTTAGGTGTCACCTGCAAGAACTTCACCCGCATCTGGTTTATGCTGCTACCTGTTGTTAGGCGACAACAAGGGCACATGTAGCAAATGCTTCTTCCTGGCCCATTTTGCTAGGCCACGCTCTTTTGTGGCTTTTTAGTGCTTGCCAAACTGCTATGTGCATGCTGCTGCTTCCATCTGACAAGGAGCACAACCATCTGACAGCAGCTTTCAACTTGCCTAAGAAAGAGCTTGGCCATTTATATGTGCTGCAAATCTGTGAGTGTGTAAGGTGCAGGTGCAAGCTCCTGACCAAGGTTTTCTTCAGGTTCAGTTTCTCCCTGTCAGACGCATTGGAAATATTTTCCTCTGGCATTCGCAGTAAGAGTTGCAGATTGCTTAACCCAGAAGCTCTGAGAATGGAGCGGCAAGATGTGGGTTAGGGTTAGGGTTAGGGTTAGGGTTAGGGTTAGGGTTAGGGTTAGGGTTAGGGTTAGGGTTAGGGTTAGGGTTAGGGTTAGGGTTAGGGTTAGGGTTAGGGTTAGGGTTAGGGTTAGGGTTAGGGTTAGGGTTAGGGTTAGGGTTAGGGTTAGGGTTAGGGTTAGGGTTAGGGTTAGGGTTAGGGTTAGGGTTAGGGTTAGGGTTAGGGTTAGGGTTAGGGTTAGGGTTAGGGTTAGGGTTAGGGTTAGGGTTAGGGTTAGGGTTAGGGTTAGGGTTAGGGTTAGGGTTAGGGTTAGGGTTAGGGTTAGGGTTAGGGGTTAGGGGTTAGGGTTAGGGTTAGGGTTAGGGTTAGGGTTAGGGTTAGGGTTAGGGTTAGGGTTAGGGTTAGGGTTAGGGTTAGGGTTAGGGTTAGGGTTAGGGTTAGGGTTAGGGTTAGGGTTAGGGTTAGGGTTAGGGTTAGGGTTAGGGTTAGGGTTAGGGTTAGGTTAGGGTTAGGGTTAGGGTTAGGGTTAGGGTTAGGGTTAGGGTTAGGGTTAGGGTTAGGGTTAGGGTTAGGGTTAGGGTTAGGGTTAGGGTTAGGGTTAGGGTTAGGGTTAGGGTTAGGGTTAGGGTTAGGGTTAGGGTTAGGGTTAGGGTTAGGGTTAGGGTTAGGGTTAGGGTTAGGGTTAGGGTTAGGGTTAGGGTTAGGGTTAGGGTTAGGGTTAGGGTTAGGGTTAGGGTTAGGGTTAGGGTTAGGGTTAGGGTTAGGGTTAGGGTTAGGGTTAGGGTTAGGGTTAGGGTTAGGGTTAGGGTTAGGGTTAGGGTTAGGGTTAGGGTTAGGGTTAGGGTTAGGGTTAGGGTTAGGGTTAAGGGTTAGGGTTAGGGTTAGGGTTAGGGTTAGGGTTAGGGTTAGGGTTAGGGTTAGGGTTAGGGTTAGGGTTAGGGTTAGGGTTAGGGTTAGGGTTAGGGTTAGGGTTAGGGTTAGGGTTAGGGTTAGGGTTAGGGTTAGGGTTAGGGTTAGGGTTAGGGTTAGGGTTAGGGTTAGGGTTAGGGTTAGGGTTAGGGTTAGGGTTAGGGTTAGGGTTAGGGTTAGGGTTAGGGTTAGGGTTAGGGTTAGGGTTAGGGTTAGGGTTAGGGTTAGGGTTAGGGTTAGGGTTAGGGTTAGGGTTAGGGTTAGGGTTAGGGTTAGGGTTAGGGTTAGGGTTAGGGTTAGGGTTAGGGTTAGGGTTAGGGTTAGGGTTAGGGTTAGGGTTAGGGTTAGGGTTAGGGTTAGGGTTAGGGTTAGGGTTAGGGTTAGGGTTAGGGTTAGGGTTAGGGTTAGGGTTAGGGTTAGGGTTAGGGTTAGGGTTAGGGTTAGGGTTAGGGTTAGGGTTAGGGTTAGGGTTAGGGTTAGGGTTAGGGTTAGGGTTAGGGTTAGGGTTAGGGTTAGGGTTAGGGTTAGGGTTAGGGTTAGGGTTAGGGTTAGGGTTAGGGTTAGGGTTAGGGTTAGGGTTAGGGTTAGGGTTAGGGTTAGGGTTAGGGTTAGGGTTAGGGTTAGGGTTAGGGTTAGGGTTAGGGTTAGGGTTAGGGTTAGGGTTAGGGTTAGGGTTAGGGTTAGGGTTAGGGTTAGGGTTAGGGTTAGGGTTAGGGTTAGGGTTAGGGTTAGGGTTAGGGTTAGGGTTAGGGTTAGGGTTAGGGTTAGGGTTAGGGTTAGGGTTAGGGTTAGGGTTAGGGTTAGGGTTAGGGTTAGGGTTAGGGTTAGGGTTAGGGTTAGGGTTAGGTTAGGGTTAGGGTTAGGGTTAGGGTTAGGGTTAGGGTTAGGGTTAGGGTTAGGGTTAGGGTTAGGGTTAGGGTTAGGGTTAGGGTTAGGGTTAGGGTTAGGGTTAGGGTTAGGGTTAGGGTTAGGGTTAGGGTTAGGGTTAGGGTTAGGGTTAGGGTTAGGGTTAGGGTTAGGGTTAGGGTTAGGGTTAGGGTTAGGGTTAGGGTTAGGGTTAGGGTTAGGGTTAGGGTTAGGGTTAGGGTTAGGGTTAGGGTTAGGGTTAGGGTTAGGGTTAGGGTTAGGGTTAGGGTTAGGGTTAGGGTTAGGGTTAGGGTTAGGGTTAGGGTTAGGGTTAGGGTTAGGGTTAGGGTTAGGGTTAGGGTTAGGGTTAGGGTTAGGGTTAGGGTTAGGGTTAGGGTTAGGGTTAGGGTTAGGGTTAGGGTTAGGGTTAGGGTTAGGGTTAGGGTTAGGGTTAGGGTTAGGGTTAGGGTTAGGGTTAGGGTTAGGGTTAGGGTTAGGGTTAGGGTTAGGGTTAGGGTTAGGGTTAGGGTTAGGGTTAGGGTTAGGGTTAGGGTTAGGGTTAGGGTTAGGGTTAGGGTTAGGGTTAGGGTTAGGGTTAGGGTTAGGGTTAGGGTTAGGGTTAGGGTTAGGGTTAGGGTTAGGGTTAGGGTTAGGGTTAGGGTTAGGGTTAGGGTTAGGGTTAGGGTTAGGGTTAGGGTTAGGGTTAGGGTTAGGGTTAGGGTTAGGGTTAGGGTTAGGGTTAGGGTTAGGGTTAGGGTTAGGGTTAGGGTTAGGGTTAGGGTTAGGGTTAGGGTTAGGGTTAGGGTTAGGGTTAGGGTTAGGGTTAGGGTTAGGGTTAGGGTTAGGGTTAGGGTTAGGGTTAGGGTTAGGGTTAGGGTTAGGGTTAGGGTTAGGGTTAGGGTTAGGGTTAGGGTTAGGGTTAGGGTTAGGGTTAGGGTTAGGGTTAGGGTTAGGGTTAGGGTTAGGGTTAGGGTTAGGGTTAGGGTTAGGGTTAGGGTTAGGGTTAGGGTTAGGGTTAGGGTTAGGGTTAGGGTTAGGGTTAGGGTTAGGGTTAGGGTTAGGGTTAGGGTTAGGGTTAGGGTTAGGGTTAGGGTTAGGGTTAGGGTTAGGGTTAGGGTTAGGGTTAGGGTTAGGGTTAGGGTTAGGGTTAGGGTTAGGGTTAGGGTTAGGGTTAGGGTTAGGGTTAGGGTTAGGGTTAGGGTTAGGGTTAGGGTTAGGGTTAGGGTTAGGGTTAGGGTTAGGGTTAGGGTTAGGGTTAGGGTTAGGGTTAGGGTTAGGGTTAGGGTTAGGGTTAGGGTTAGGGTTAGGGTTAGGGTTAGGGTTAGGGTTAGGGTTAGGGTTAGGGTTAGGGTTAGGGTTAGGGTTAGGGTTAGGGTTAGGGTTAGGGTTAGGGTTAGGGTTAGGGTTAGGGTTAGGGTTAGGGTTAGGGTTAGGGTTAGGGTTAGGGTTAGGGTTAGGGTTAGGGTTAGGGTTAGGGTTAGGGTTAGGGTTAGGGTTAGGGTTAGGGTTAGGGTTAGGGTTAGGGTTAGGGTTAGGGTTAGGGTTAGGGTTAGGGTTAGGGTTAGGGTTAGGGTTAGGGTTAGGGTTAGGGTTAGGGTTAGGGTTAGGGTTAGGGTTAGGGTTAGGGTTAGGGTTAGGGTTAGGGTTAGGGTTAGGGTTAGGGTTAGGGTTAGGGTTAGGGTTAGGGTTAGGGTTAGGGTTAGGGTTAGGGTTAGGGTTAGGGTTAGGGTTAGGGTTAGGGTTAGGGTTAGGGTTAGGGTTAGGGTTAGGGTTAGGGTTAGGGTTAGGGTTAGGGTTAGGGTTAGGGTTAGGGTTAGGGTTAGGGTTAGGGTTAGGGTTAGGGTTAGGGTTAGGGTTAGGGTTAGGGTTAGGGTTAGGGTTAGGGTTAG
The DNA here is from genome assembly GCF_030490865.1 of Poecile atricapillus. Taxonomy (NCBI): domain Eukaryota; kingdom Metazoa; phylum Chordata; class Aves; order Passeriformes; family Paridae; genus Poecile; species Poecile atricapillus. Next base: position 6,440,363 of record NC_081275.1, read on the forward strand.
GGTTAGGGTTAGGGTTAGGGTTAGGGTTAGGGTTAGGGTTAGGGTTAGGGTTAGGGTTAGGGTTAGGGTTAGGGTTAGGGTTAGGGTTAGGGTTAGGGTTAGGGTTAGGGTTAGGGTTAGGGTTAGGGTTAGGGTTAGGGTTAGGGTTAGGGTTAGGGTTAGGGTTAGGGTTAGGGTTAGGGTTAGGGTTAGGGTTAGGGTTAGGGTTAGGGTTAGGGTTAGGGTTAGGGTTAGGGTTAGGGTTAGGGTTAGGGTTAGGGTTAGGGTTAGGGTTAGGGTTAGGGTTAGGGTTAGGGTTAGGGTTAGGGTTAGGGTTAGGGTTAGGGTTAGGGTTAGGGTTAGGGTTAGGGTTAGGGTTAGGGTTAGGGTTAGGGTTAGGGTTAGGGTTAGGGTTAGGGTTAGGGTTAGGGTTAGGGTTAGGGTTAGGGTTAGGGTTAGGGTTAGGGTTAGGGTTAGGGTTAGGGTTAGGGTTAGGGTTAGGGTTAGGGTTAGGGTTAGGGTTAGGGTTAGGGTTAGGGTTAGGGTTAGGGTTAGGGTTAGGGTTAGGGTTAGGGTTAGGGTTAGGGTTAGGGTTAGGGTTAGGGTTAGGGTTAGGGTTAGGGTTAGGGTTAGGGTTAGGGTTAGGGTTAGGGTTAGGGTTAGGGTTAGGGTTAGGGTTAGGGTTAGGGTTAGGGTTAGGGTTAGGGTTAGGGTTAGGGTTAGGGTTAGGGTTAGGGTTAGGGTTAGGGTTAGGGTTAGGGTTAGGGTTAGGGTTAGGGTTAGGGTTAGGGTTAGGGTTAGGGTTAGGGTTAGGGTTAGGGTTAGGGTTAGGGTTAGGGTTAGGGTTAGGGTTAGGGTTAGGGTTAGGGTTAGGGTTAGGGTTAGGGTTAGGGTTAGGGTTAGGGTTAGGGTTAGGGTTAGGGTTAGGGTTAGGGTTAGGGTTAGGGTTAGGGTTAGGGTTAGGGTTAGGGTTAGGGTTAGGGTTAGGGTTAGGGTTAGGGTTAGGGTTAGGGTTAGGGTTAGGGTTAGGGTTAGGGTTAGGGTTAGGGTTAGGGTTAGGGTTAGGGTTAGGGTTAGGGTTAGGGTTAGGGTTAGGGTTAGGGTTAGGGTTAGGGTTAGGGTTAGGGTTAGGGTTAGGGTTAGGGTTAGGGTTAGGGTTAGGGTTAGGGTTAGGGTTAGGGTTAGGGTTAGGGTTAGGGTTAGGGTTAGGGTTAGGGTTAGGGTTAGGGTTAGGGTTAGGGTTAGGGTTAGGGTTAGGGTTAGGGTTAGGGTTAGGGTTAGGGTTAGGGTTAGGGTTAGGGTTAGGGTTAGGGTTAGGGTTAGGGTTAGGGTTAGGGTTAGGGTTAGGGTTAGGGTTAGGGTTAGGGTTAGGGTTAGGGTTAGGGTTAGGGTTAGGGTTAGGGTTAGGGTTAGGGTTAGGGTTAGGGTTAGGGTTAGGGTTAGGGTTAGGGTTAGGGTTAGGGTTAGGGTTAGGGTTAGGGTTAGGGTTAGGGTTAGGGTTAGGGTTAGGGTTAGGGTTAGGGTTAGGGTTAGGGTTAGGGTTAGGGTTAGGGTTAGGGTTAGGGTTAGGGTTAGGGTTAGGGTTAGGGTTAGGGTTAGGGTTAGGGTTAGGGTTAGGGTTAGGGTTAGGGTTAGGGTTAGGGTTAGGGTTAGGGTTAGGGTTAGGGTTAGGGTTAGGGTTAGGGTTAGGGTTAGGGTTAGGGTTAGGGTTAGGGTTAGGGTTAGGGTTAGGGTTAGGGTTAGGGTTAGGGTTAGGGTTAGGGTTAGGGTTAGGGTTAGGGTTAGGGTTAGGGTTAGGGTTAGGGTTAGGGTTAGGGTTAGGGTTAGGGTTAGGGTTAGGGTTAGGGTTAGGGTTAGGGTTAGGGTTAGGGTTAGGGTTAGGGTTAGGGTTAGGGTTAGGGTTAGGGTTAGGGTTAGGGTTAGGGTTAGGGTTAGGGTTAGGGTTAGGGTTAGGGTTAGGGTTAGGGTTAGGGTTAGGGTTAGGGTTAGGGTTAGGGTTAGGGTTAGGGTTAGGGTTAGGGTTAGGGTTAGGGTTAGGGTTAGGGTTAGGGTTAGGGTTAGGGTTAGGGTTAGGGTTAGGGTTAGGGTTAGGGTTAGGGTTAGGGTTAGGGTTAGGGTTAGGGTTAGGGTTAGGGTTAGGGTTAGGGTTAGGGTTAGGGTTAGGGTTAGGGTTAGGGTTAGGGTTAGGGTTAGGGTTAGGGTTAGGGTTAGGGTTAGGGTTAGGGTTAGGGTTAGGGTTAGGGTTAGGGTTAGGGTTAGGGTTAGGGTTAGGGTTAGGGTTAGGGTTAGGGTTAGGGTTAGGGTTAGGGTTAGGGTTAGGGTTAGGGTTAGGGTTAGGGTTAGGGTTAGGGTTAGGGTTAGGGTTAGGGTTAGGGTTAGGGTTAGGGTTAGGGTTAGGGTTAGGGTTAGGGTTAGGGTTAGGGTTAGGGTTAGGGTTAGGGTTAGGGTTAGGGTTAGGGTTAGGGTTAGGGTTAGGGTTAGGGTTAGGGTTAGGGTTAGGGTTAGGGTTAGGGTTAGGGTTAGGGTTAGGGTTAGGGTTAGGGTTAGGGTTAGGGTTAGGGTTAGGGTTAGGGTTAGGGTTAGGGTTAGGGTTAGGGTTAGGGTTAGGGTTAGGGTTAGGGTTAGGGTTAGGGTTAGGGTTAGGGTTAGGGTTAGGGTTAGGGTTAGGGTTAGGGTTAGGGTTAGGGTTAGGGTTAGGGTTAGGGTTAGGGTTAGGGTTAGGGTTAGGGTTAGGGTTAGGGTTAGGGTTAGGGTTAGGGTTAGGGTTAGGGTTAGGGTTAGGGTTAGGGTTAGGGTTAGGGTTAGGGTTAGGGTTAGGGTTAGGGTTAGGGTTAGGGTTAGGGTTAGGGTTAGGGTTAGGGTTAGGGTTAGGGTTAGGGTTAGGGTTAGGGTTAGGGTTAGGGTTAGGGTTAGGGTTAGGGTTAGGGTTAGGGTTAGGGTTAGGGTTAGGGTTAGGGTTAGGGTTAGGGTTAGGGTTAGGGTTAGGGTTAGGGTTAGGGTTAGGGTTAGGGTTAGGGTTAGGGTTAGGGTTAGGGTTAGGGTTAGGGTTAGGGTTAGGGTTAGGGTTAGGGTTAGGGTTAGGGTTAGGGTTAGGGTTAGGGTTAGGGTTAGGGTTAGGGTTAGGGTTAGGGTTAGGGTTAGGGTTAGGGTTAGGGTTAGGGTTAGGGTTAGGGTTAGGGTTAGGGTTAGGGTTAGGGTTAGGGTTAGGGTTAGGGTTAGGGTTAGGGTTAGGGTTAGGGTTAGGGTTAGGGTTAGGAGGTTAGGGTTAGGGTTAGGGTTAGGGTTAGGGTTAGGGTTAGGGTTAGGGTTAGGGTTAGGGTTAGGGTTAGGGTTAGGGTTAGGGTTAGGGTTAGGGTTAGGGTTAGGGTTAGGGTTAGGGTTAGGGTTAGGGTTAGGGTTAGGGTTAGGGTTAGGGTTAGGGTTAGGGTTAGGGTTAGGGTTAGGGTTAGGGTTAGGGTTAGGGTTAGGGTTAGGGTTAGGGTTAGGGTTAGGGTTAGGGTTAGGGTTAGGGTTAGGGTTAGGGTTAGGGTTAGGGTTAGGGTTAGGGTTAGGGTTAGGGTTAGGGTTAGGGTTAGGGTTAGGGTTAGGGTTAGGGTTAGGGTTAGGGTTAGGGTTAGGGTTAGGGTTAGGGTTAGGGTTAGGGTTAGGGTTAGGGTTAGGGTTAGGGTTAGGGTTAGGGTTAGGGTTAGGGTTAGGGTTAGGGTTAGGGTTAGGGTTAGGGTTAGGGTTAGGGTTAGGGTTAGGGTTAGGGTTAGGGTTAGGGTTAGGGTTAGGGTTAGGGTTAGGGTTAGGGTTAGGGTTAGGGTTAGGGTTAGGGTTAGGGTTAGGGTTAGGGTTAGGGTTAGGGTTAGGGTTAGGGTTAGGGTTAGGGTTAGGGTTAGGGTTAGGGTTAGGGTTAGGGTTAGGGTTAGGGTTAGGGTTAGGGTTAGGGTTAGGGTTAGGGTTAGGGTTAGGGTTAGGGTTAGGGTTAGGGTTAGGGTTAGGGTTAGGGTTAGGGTTAGGGTTAGGGTTAGGGTTAGGGTTAGGGTTAGGGTTAGGGTTAGGGTTAGGGTTAGGGTTAGGGTTAGGGTTAGGGTTAGGGTTAGGGTTAGGGTTAGGGTTAGGGTTAGGGTTAGGGTTAGGGTTAGGGTTAGGGTTAGGGTTAGGGTTAGGGTTAGGGTTAGGGTTAGGGTTAGGGTTAGGGTTAGGGTTAGGGTTAGGGTTAGGGTTAGGGTTAGGGTTAGGGTTAGGGTTAGGGTTAGGGTTAGGGTTAGGGTTAGGGTTAGGGTTAGGGTTAGGGTTAGGGTTAGGGTTAGGGTTAGGGTTAGGGTTAGGGTTAGGGTTAGGGTTAGGGTTAGGGTTAGGGTTAGGGTTAGGGTTAGGGTTAGGGTTAGGGTTAGGGTTAGGGTTAGGGTTAGGGTTAGGGTTAGGGTTAGGGTTAGGGTTAGGGTTAGGGTTAGGGTTAGGGTTAGGGTTAGGGTTAGGGTTAGGGTTAGGGTTAGGGTTAGGGTTAGGGTTAGGGTTAGGGTTAGGGTTAGGGTTAGGGTTAGGGTTAGGGTTAGGGTTAGGGTTAGGGTTAGGGTTAGGGTTAGGGTTAGGGTTAGGGTTAGGGTTAGGGTTAGGGTTAGGGTTAGGGTTAGGGTTAGGGTTAGGGTTAGGGTTAGGGTTAGGGTTAGGGTTAGGGTTAGGGTTAGGGTTAGGGTTAGGGTTAGGGTTAGGGTTAGGGTTAGGGTTAGGGTTAGGGTTAGGGTTAGGGTTAGGGTTAGGGTTAGGGTTAGGGTTAGGGTTAGGGTTAGGGTTAGGGTTAGGGTTAGGGTTAGGGTTAGGGTTAGGGTTAGGGTTAGGGTTAGGGTTAGGGTTAGGGTTAGGGTTAGGGTTAGGGTTAGGGTTAGGGTTAGGGTTAGGGTTAGGGTTAGGGTTAGGGTTAGGGTTAGGGTTAGGGTTAGGGTTAGGGTTAGGGTTAGGGTTAGGGTTAGGGTTAGGGTTAGGGTTAGGGTTAGGGTTAGGGTTAGGGTTAGGGTTAGGGTTAGGGTTAGGGTTAGGGTTAGGGTTAGGGTTAGGGTTAGGGTTAGGGTTAGGGTTAGGGTTAGGGTTAGGGTTAGGGTTAGGGTTAGGGTTAGGGTTAGGGTTAGGGTTAGGGTTAGGGTTAGGGTTAGGGTTAGGGTTAGGGTTAGGGTTAGGGTTAGGGTTAGGGTTAGGGTTAGGGTTAGGGTTAGGGTTAGGGTTAGGGTTAGGGTTAGGGTTAGGGTTAGGGTTAGGGTTAGGGTTAGGGTTAGGGTTAGGGTTAGGGTTAGGGTTAGGGTTAGGGTTAGGGTTAGGGTTAGGGTTAGGGTTAGGGTTAGGGTTAGGGTTAGGGTTAGGGTTAGGGTTAGGGTTAGGGTTAGGGTTAGGGTTAGGGTTAGGGTTAGGGTTAGGGTTAGGGTTAGGGTTAGGGTTAGGGTTAGGGTTAGGGTTAGGGTTAGGGTTAGGGTTAGGGTTAGGGTTAGGGTTAGGGTTAGGGTTAGGGTTAGGGTTAGGGTTAGGGTTAGGGTTAGGGTTAGGGTTAGGGTTAGGGTTAGGGTTAGGGTTAGGGTTAGGGTTAGGGTTAGGGTTAGGGTTAGGGTTAGGGTTAGGGTTAGGGTTAGGGTTAGGGTTAGGGTTAGGGTTAGGGTTAGGGTTAGGGTTAGGGTTAGGGTTAGGGTTAGGGTTAGGGTTAGGGTTAGGGTTAGGGTTAGGGTTAGGGTTAGGGTTAGGGTTAGGGTTAGGGTTAGGGTTAGGGTTAGGGTTAGGGTTAGGGTTAGGGTTAGGGTTAGGGTTAGGGTTAGGGTTAGGGTTAGGGTTAGGGTTAGGGTTAGGGTTAGGGTTAGGGTTAGGGTTAGGGTTAGGGTTAGGGTTAGGGTTAGGGTTAGGGTTAGGGTTAGGGTTAGGGTTAGGGTTAGGGTTAGGGTTAGGGTTAGGGTTAGGGTTAGGGTTAGGGTTAGGGTTAGGGTTAGGGTTAGGGTTAGGGTTAGGGTTAGGGTTAGGGTTAGGGTTAGGGTTAGGGTTAGGGTTAGGGTTAGGGTTAGGGTTAGGGTTAGGGTTAGGGTTAGGGTTAGGGTTAGGGTTAGGGTTAGGGTTAGGGTTAGGGTTAGGGTTAGGGTTAGGGTTAGGGTTAGGGTTAGGGTTAGGGTTAGGGTTAGGGTTAGGGTTAGGGTTAGGGTTAGGGTTAGGGTTAGGGTTAGGGTTAGGGTTAGGGTTAGGGTTAGGGTTAGGGTTAGGGTTAGGGTTAGGGTTAGGGTTAGGGTTAGGGTTAGGGTTAGGGTTAGGGTTAGGGTTAGGGTTAGGGTTAGGGTTAGGGTTAGGGTTAGGGTTAGGGTTAGGGTTAGGGTTAGGGTTAGGGTTAGGGTTAGGGTTAGGGTTAGGGTTAGGGTTAGGGTTAGGGTTAGGGTTAGGGTTAGGGTTAGGGTTAGGGTTAGGGTTAGGGTTAGGGTTAGGGTTAGGGTTAGGGTTAGGGTTAGGGTTAGGGTTAGGGTTAGGGTTAGGGTTAGGGTTAGGGTTAGGGTTAGGGTTAGGGTTAGGGTTAGGGTTAGGGTTAGGTTAGGGTTAGGGTTAGGGTTAGGGTTAGGGTTAGGGTTAGGGTTAGGGTTAGGGTTAGGGTTAGGGTTAGGGTTAGGGTTAGGGTTAGGGTTAGGGTTAGGGTTAGGGTTAGGGTTAGGGTTAGGGTTAGGGTTAGGGTTAGGGTTAGGGTTAGGGTTAGGGTTAGGGTTAGGGTTAGGGTTAGGGTTAGGGTTAGGGTTAGGGTTAGGGTTAGGGTTAGGGTTAGGGTTAGGGTTAGGGTTAGGGTTAGGGTTAGGGTTAGGGTTAGGGTTAGGGTTAGGGTTAGGGTTAGGGTTAGGGTTAGGGTTAGGGTTAGGGTTAGGGTTAGGGTTAGGGTTAGGGTTAGGGTTAGGGTTAGGGTTAGGGTTAGGGTTAGGGTTAGGGTTAGGGTTAGGGTTAGGGTTAGGGTTAGGGTTAGGGTTAGGGTTAGGGTTAGGGTTAGGGTTAGGGTTAGGGTTAGGGTTAGGGTTAGGGTTAGGGTTAGGGTTAGGGTTAGGGTTAGGGTTAGGGTTAGGGTTAGGGTTAGGGTTAGGGTTAGGGTTAGGGTTAGGGTTAGGGTTAGGGTTAGGGTTAGGGTTAGGGTTAGGGTTAGGGTTAGGGTTAGGGTTAGGGTTAGGGTTAGGGTTAGGGTTAGGGTTAGGGTTAGGGTTAGGGTTAGGGTTAGGGTTAGGGTTAGGGTTAGGGTTAGGGTTAGGGTTAGGGTTAGGGTTAGGGTTAGGGTTAGGGTTAGGGTTAGGGTTAGGGTTAGGGTTAGGGTTAGGGTTAGGGTTAGGGTTAGGGTTAGGGTTAGGGTTAGGGTTAGGGTTAGGGTTAGGGTTAGGGTTAGGGTTAGGGTTAGGGTTAGGGTTAGGGTTAGGGTTAGGGTTAGGGTTAGGGTTAGGGTTAGGGTTAGGGTTAGGGTTAGGGTTAGGGTTAGGGTTAGGGTTAGGGTTAGGGTTAGGGTTAGGGTTAGGGTTAGGGTTAGGGTTAGGGTTAGGGTTAGGGTTAGGGTTAGGGTTAGGGTTAGGGTTAGGGTTAGGGTTAGGGTTAGGGTTAGGGTTAGGGTTAGGGTTAGGGTTAGGGTTAGGGTTAGGGTTAGGGTTAGGGTTAGGGTTAGGGTTAGGGTTAGGGTTAGGGTTAGGGTTAGGGTTAGGGTTAGGGTTAGGGTTAGGGTTAGGGTTAGGGTTAGGGTTAGGGTTAGGGTTAGGGTTAGGGTTAGGGTTAGGGTTAGGGTTAGGGTTAGGGTTAGGGTTAGGGTTAGGGTTAGGGTTAGGGTTAGGGTTAGGGTTAGGGTTAGGGTTAGGGTTAGGGTTAGGGTTAGGGTTAGGGTTAGGGTTAGGGTTAGGGTTAGGGTTAGGGTTAGGGTTAGGGTTAGGGTTAGGGTTAGGGTTAGGGTTAGGGTTAGGGTTAGGGTTAGGGTTAGGGTTAGGGTTAGGGTTAGGGTTAGGGTTAGGGTTAGGGTTAGGGTTAGGGTTAGGGTTAGGGTTAGGGTTAGGGTTAGGGTTAGGGTTAGGGTTAGGGTTAGGGTTAGGGTTAGGGTTAGGGTTAGGGTTAGGGTTAGGGTTAGGGTTAGGGTTAGGGTTAGGGTTAGGGTTAGGGTTAGGGTTAGGGTTAGGGTTAGGGTTAGGGTTAGGGTTAGGGTTAGGGTTAGGGTTAGGGTTAGGGTTAGGGTTAGGGTTAGGGTTAGGGTTAGGGTTAGGGTTAGGGTTAGGGTTAGGGTTAGGGTTAGGGTTAGGGTTAGGGTTAGGGTTAGGGTTAGGGTTAGGGTTAGGGTTAGGGTTAGGGTTAGGGTTAGGGTTAGGGTTAGGGTTAGGGTTAGGGTTAGGGTTAGGGTTAGGGTTAGGGTTAGGGTTAGGGTTAGGGTTAGGGTTAGGGTTAGGGTTAGGGTTAGGGTTAGGGTTAGGGTTAGGGTTAGGGTTAGGGTTAGGGTTAGGGTTAGGGTTAGGGTTAGGGTTAGGGTTAGGGTTAGGGTTAGGGTTAGGGTTAGGGTTAGGGTTAGGGTTAGGGTTAGGGTTAGGGTTAGGGTTAGGGTTAGGGTTAGGGTTAGGGTTAGGGTTAGGGTTAGGGTTAGGGTTAGGGTTAGGGTTAGGGTTAGGGTTAGGGTTAGGGTTAGGGTTAGGGTTAGGGTTAGGGTTAGGGTTAGGGTTAGGGTTAGGGTTAGGGTTAGGGTTAGGGTTAGGGTTAGGGTTAGGGTTAGGGTTAGGGTTAGGGTTAGGGTTAGGGTTAGGGTTAGGGTTAGGGTTAGGGTTAGGGTTAGGGTTAGGGTTAGGGTTAGGGTTAGGGTTAGGGTTAGGGTTAGGGTTAGGGTTAGGGTTAGGGTTAGGGTTAGGGTTAGGGTTAGGGTTAGGGTTAGGGTTAGGGTTAGGGTTAGGGTTAGGGTTAGGGTTAGGGTTAGGGTTAGGGTTAGGGTTAGGGTTAGGGTTAGGGTTAGGGTTAGGGTTAGGGTTAGGGTTAGGGTTAGGGTTAGGGTTAGGGTTAGGGTTAGGGTTAGGGTTAGGGTTAGGGTTAGGGTTAGGGTTAGGGTTAGGGTTAGGGTTAGGGTTAGGGTTAGGGTTAGGGTTAGGGTTAGGGTTAGGGTTAGGGTTAGGGTTAGGGTTAGGGTTAGGGTTAGGGTTAGGGTTAGGGTTAGGGTTAGGGTTAGGGTTAGGGTTAGGGTTAGGGTTAGGGTTAGGGTTAGGGTTAGGGTTAGGGTTAGGGTTAGGGTTAGGGTTAGGGTTAGGGTTAGGGTTAGGGTTAGGGTTAGGGTTAGGGTTAGGGTTAGGGTTAGGGTTAGGGTTAGGGTTAGGGTTAGGGTTAGGGTTAGGGTTAGGGTTAGGGTTAGGGTTAGGGTTAGGGTTAGGGTTAGGGTTAGGGTTAGGGTTAGGGTTAGGGTTAGGGTTAGGGTTAGGGTTAGGGTTAGGGTTAGGGTTAGGGTTAGGGTTAGGGTTAGGGTTAGGGTTAGGGTTAGGGTTAGGGTTAGGGTTAGGGTTAGGGTTAGGGTTAGGGTTAGGGTTAGGGTTAGGGTTAGGGTTAGGGTTAGGGTTAGGGTTAGGGTTAGGGTTAGGGTTAGGGTTAGGGTTAGGGTTAGGGTTAGGGTTAGGGTTAGGGTTAGGGTTAGGGTTAGGGTTAGGGTTAGGGTTAGGGTTAGGGTTAGGGTTAGGGTTAGGGTTAGGGTTAGGGTTAGGGTTAGGGTTAGGGTTAGGGTTAGGGTTAGGGTTAGGGTTAGGGTTAGGGTTAGGGTTAGGGTTAGGGTTAGGGTTAGGGTTAGGGTTAGGGTTAGGGTTAGGGTTAGGGTTAGGGTTAGGGTTAGGGTTAGGGTTAGGGTTAGGGTTAGGGTTAGGGTTAGGGTTAGGGTTAGGGTTAGGGTTAGGGTTAGGGTTAGGGTTAGGGTTAGGGTTAGGGTTAGGGTTAGGGTTAGGGTTAGGGTTAGGGTTAGGGTTAGGGTTAGGGTTAGGGTTAGGGTTAGGGTTAGGGTTAGGGTTAGGGTTAGGGTTAGGGTTAGGGTTAGGGTTAGGGTTAGGGTTAGGGTTAGGGTTAGGGTTAGGGTTAGGGTTAGGGTTAGGGTTAGGGTTAGGGTTAGGGTTAGGGTTAGGGTTAGGGTTAGGGTTAGGGTTAGGGTTAGGGTTAGGGTTAGGGTTAGGGTTAGGGTTAGGGTTAGGGTTAGGGTTAGGGTTAGGGTTAGGGTTAGGGTTAGGGTTAGGGTTAGGGTTAGGGTTAGGGTTAGGGTTAGGGTTAGGGTTAGGGTTAGGGTTAGGGTTAGGGTTAGGGTTAGGGTTAGGGTTAGGGTTAGGGTTAGGGTTAGGGTTAGGGTTAGGGTTAGGGTTAGGGTTAGGGTTAGGGTTAGGGTTAGGGTTAGGGTTAGGGTTAGGGTTAGGGTTAGGGTTAGGGTTAGGGTTAGGGTTAGGGTTAGGGTTAGGGTTAGGGTTAGGGTTAGGGTTAGGGTTAGGGTTAGGGTTAGGGTTAGGGTTAGGGTTAGGGTTAGGGTTAGGGTTAGGGTTAGGGTTAGGGTTAGGGTTAGGGTTAGGGTTAGGGTTAGGGTTAGGGTTAGGGTTAGGGTTAGGGTTAGGGTTAGGGTTAGGGTTAGGGTTAGGGTTAGGGTTAGGGTTAGGGTTAGGGTTAGGGTTAGGGTTAGGGTTAGGGTTAGGGTTAGGGTTAGGGTTAGGGTTAGGGTTAGGGTTAGGGTTAGGGTTAGGGTTAGGGTTAGGGTTAGGGTTAGGGTTAGGGTTAGGGTTAGGGTTAGGGTTAGGGTTAGGGTTAGGGTTAGGGTTAGGGTTAGGGTTAGGGTTAGGGTTAGGGTTAGGGTTAGGGTTAGGGTTAGGGTTAGGGTTAGGGTTAGGGTTAGGGTTAGGGTTAGGGTTAGGGTTAGGGTTAGGGTTAGGGTTAGGGTTAGGGTTAGGGTTAGGGTTAGGGTTAGGGTTAGGGTTAGGGTTAGGGTTAGGGTTAGGGTTAGGGTTAGGGTTAGGGTTAGGGTTAGGGTTAGGGTTAGGGTTAGGGTTAGGGTTAGGGTTAGGGTTAGGGTTAGGGTTAGGGTTAGGGTTAGGGTTAGGGTTAGGGTTAGGGTTAGGGTTAGGGTTAGGGTTAGGGTTAGGGTTAGGGTTAGGGTTAGGGTTAGGGTTAGGGTTAGGGTTAGGGTTAGGGTTAGGGTTAGGGTTAGGGTTAGGGTTAGGGTTAGGGTTAGGGTTAGGGTTAGGGTTAGGGTTAGGGTTAGGGTTAGGGTTAGGGTTAGGGTTAGGGTTAGGGTTAGGGTTAGGGTTAGGGTTAGGGTTAGGGTTAGGGTTAGGGTTAGGGTTAGGGTTAGGGTTAGGGTTAGGGTTAGGGTTAGGGTTAGGGTTAGGGTTAGGGTTAGGGTTAGGGTTAGGGTTAGGGTTAGGGTTAGGGTTAGGGTTAGGGTTAGGGTTAGGGTTAGGGTTAGGGTTAGGGTTAGGGTTAGGGTTAGGGTTAGGGTTAGGGTTAGGGTTAGGGTTAGGGTTAGGGTTAGGGTTAGGGTTAGGGTTAGGGTTAGGGTTAGGGTTAGGGTTAGGGTTAGGGTTAGGGTTAGGGTTAGGGTTAGGGTTAGGGTTAGGGTTAGGGTTAGGGTTAGGGTTAGGGTTAGGGTTAGGGTTAGGGTTAGGGTTAGGGTTAGGGTTAGGGTTAGGGTTAGGGTTAGGGTTAGGGTTAGGGTTAGGGTTAGGGTTAGGGTTAGGGTTAGGGTTAGGGTTAGGGTTAGGGTTAGGGTTAGGGTTAGGGTTAGGGTTAGGGTTAGGGTTAGGGTTAGGGTTAGGGTTAGGGTTAGGGTTAGGGTTAGGGTTAGGGTTAGGGTTAGGGTTAGGGTTAGGGTTAGGGTTAGGGTTAGGGTTAGGGTTAGGGTTAGGGTTAGGGTTAGGGTTAGGGTTAGGGTTAGGGTTAGGGTTAGGGTTAGGGTTAGGGTTAGGGTTAGGGTTAGGGTTAGGGTTAGGGTTAGGGTTAGGGTTAGGGTTAGGGTTAGGGTTAGGGTTAGGGTTAGGGTTAGGGTTAGGGTTAGGGTTAGGGTTAGGGTTAGGGTTAGGGTTAGGGTTAGGGTTAGGGTTAGGGTTAGGGTTAGGGTTAGGGTTAGGGTTAGGGTTAGGGTTAGGGTTAGGGTTAGGGTTAGGGTTAGGGTTAGGGTTAGGGTTAGGGTTAGGGTTAGGGTTAGGGTTAGGGTTAGGGTTAGGGTTAGGGTTAGGGTTAGGGTTAGGGTTAGGGTTAGGGTTAGGGTTAGGGTTAGGGTTAGGGTTAGGGTTAGGGTTAGGGTTAGGGTTAGGGTTAGGGTTAGGGTTAGGGTTAGGGTTAGGGTTAGGGTTAGGGTTAGGGTTAGGGTTAGGGTTAGGGTTAGGGTTAGGGTTAGGGTTAGGGTTAGGGTTAGGGTTAGGAGGTTAGGGTTAGGGTTAGGGTTAGGGTTAGGGTTAGGGTTAGGGTTAGGGTTAGGGTTAGGGTTAGGGTTAGGGTTAGGGTTAGGGTTAGGGTTAGGGTTAGGGTTAGGGTTAGGGTTAGGGTTAGGGTTAGGGTTAGGGTTAGGGTTAGGGTTAGGGTTAGGGTTAGGGTTAGGGTTAGGGTTAGGGTTAGGGTTAGGGTTAGGGTTAGGGTTAGGGTTAGGGTTAGGGTTAGGGTTAGGGTTAGGGTTAGGGTTAGGGTTAGGGTTAGGGTTAGGGTTAGGGTTAGGGTTAGGGTTAGGGTTAGGG